>NC_056747.1:218051860-218074966 GCF_019279795.1 Protopterus annectens | reverse complement strand
TTTTTTAAGAAAATTTGATAATTTGGGAAAAATTTTTTAAAAGGTCCAAAATTTTTTTGGGGTTAGAAAAAAAAAACTGGTGCCTCCATATGTTATGAAGCAGATGATTACTTTCAGAAATGTGATAAGGCCAGTGTTAAAACACAAATTACGAGTAGATCACCAGCAGGTACTGCCCAACTTAAATTGCGAACTATCACCAAAATCCAATCTTCTTTAACACAACTTTATTCGTGTTTTCGGAAACGTCTATGCGCTTCCTTCTTCAGAATACAAAGCTAAAACAGAGCAAAATGAAGCAAAATGAAACAGTCTTATACAGCCCTTACTTAAAAACATTCAAAACTGTCATGTGGTACTAATTAATTAATACTTTGCATCACATGGCATCAACCCTTATTAAACTAACATACTCAAAACTTGCAATACCCCACTAAACATTGATTAAAATTGCTATATACTGAATGTATTATATATTGTTGAATACATTTAAAATAAGCATAATTATAAAAAAATATATATATGCAACATATAAAAAATAAAAAATAGAAATTAAAAAGTAGAAAATAAGTTCATTTAAATATGCATATAAATATAAATGTAAATAATAAAGTCATTAAAACAGTAACCTATAATAATCCATATTTGAAAATTAAAAACTTTAAACAGAAGTAAACAACTGATCAAGGTTTTTATCGTAGAATTAATTGCTAATAATCATTTAATGTATACTTTTTTGCTTAAATATGTCTAAGAACACTATGATCTTAGGGGCCACAAGTAATAGACTCAAATAAGTTCTACTCTGCAAAGAAATATAATCTCCATAAATGTTCCAACCACCCATCATCTAATGCCGAGGAGGTGGCCGCTAAATCCTCAAGTAAGGGGTATGGGGTTATGGAACAAAACCTCTTTATCTGTTACATGCCAACTTTTTTAATACACAAATGATTGATACATGCTCATTTAGGCCAGGGGGGAATGTAGCTCCAGTTCTTATCTGCCAACATAATTCTTGCATCTCCAAATGGATTTGCCATGGCCCCACATATAGAGCATCATCTATCTTTGTCAATACCATAAATTCAAATTTGTGGTTCGGGAATTCTAGAATGTGGCAGGCAAGTGCGTTATTAGTATCCCCTTTCAAAATGGCATAATGATGTTCAGAACGCGCTGCCTTAATTTACGCCGGTTTTTCCTATATAAATGCGCATGCTGTGCATGTTGCTGCATATACTACTGCTTTCGTGTTACAATTGTATTTGCCCTTTATTTTATACTGAATTTTATTAACTAGGGCCACATTACTTTCTTTGATGTACTTGCACTGTGCACAGCTTCGCGATTTTTCATCCCATTTATAGAACTCCTAGATGTAGATTGTCCACTTTCCAAAAGTGTTTTCAAGTTGACCCCCCGTCTAAAAGTAATAGCAGGTGGACAATTGGAAATGTTTTGGATGTGTTTGTCATTGGAAAGTAATACCCAATTTTTACTTAAAATCCCCCTTATGTAGTGATGGTCTGTTGAAAAGGTACACAAGAACCTGAGATGGTTGTTGGTTTGAGTGGATCCAGTGTTACATGCATCATTACCTGTTAGCTGACTAGTATGGTCAGCAACAGATTGGGAAGATAAAATAGGACTAAAATGGCCTATACTACGTTTAAAACTAACTTCCCTGATGACTTCTATCAAATTGGGGGGGGTAACCTCTGTTACTAAACATACCCTCCAGTTTTCTACATTCCTCTTCAAAATCGTACTCATCTGTTACCATTCTTGTCACCGCACCATCTGCCCTTTAACTATTGCTTTCTTTTGATGGTGCGGTGGCAACTAGAAAATGCAAGAACCCGTTAGAGTAAGATGGCTTTCTATAAATGTTGCTCTTAAATCTCATGTTCGAGCAATCCTTTTCAAGCAAAATGTCTAAGAAGCCGATCTCAGTGTGACTAAAGCTAAATGTGAACTCTAAAAATTAGTCAGAGTAGTAATGGACTCTATAAAGATAGGGATGAGTTCACTGCCCTTTCCATAGCATGAACATGTCATCCTGGTACCTAGTGTACCAGGTAACATAAGATTGGAACATAGAATTCTGAAATAGTAATGTGTTTGCCCACTGAGCCAGGACGAGTTTGCATATGCCCTCGCATGGCTTAACCCATTGCTACCCCTGATGTTTGCTTTATAAATACGCCTTCGAACTTGAAATGTTGTTACCCAACACGAAGTTCCAACAATGTTTCAACTAGATGAATGATCTTATCATTTACTTTTCTTTCGCCTAAGAAGTCCCTGACCCATTCAAGGCCTATATCATGCGTATCACAGTGTACAAATCTTTTATGTCCACTGTTAGGAGCACCAAGGTTGGATCAAATTGATTTTGTTGATAGAATCCAAAAAGCTCCAAGAGTCCTTGCAGATATGGTTCTCCTAGCTAACAAAGGCTTAAGCAAAATGTCAACATACTTGGCACATGCGCTTGTAATGGAACTCTACCATCCACGATGGGCCTAAAAGGTGGATCCTGGGTGGATTTGTGGATTTTAGGTACTCCGAAAAAAGCTGGTAGTCTGGGTGATGTCATAGTTAAATAACTATGCAGGTCAGTGTCAATGTATTCTTCCAGGAATAGATCTTCCAGGATGTATTGAATATTCCTGTAGGCTGTGTTAACTTCATTGACACTGATCTCTTGATAAGGGCCCTTCTCTAAATGTTTAAGAACTTTCTCAACATAGACGTAACCGGCCCATGAAAATGAGCCCATTCCCTTTATCGGGTTTCATCACTCTAACTTTGCAATCTTTCAGGGTTTTGATCCACTGCCTATCATATGTTGTTATATTTAATTTGGTGTTTTTATGTGTATGGTGGGTGTTAGCTAAATGCCTAAAATCTAATTCACATGCTAAGTCAAAAGCCTTTAAATTATGTGTCAGGGGTGGGTTGAAAATGCTGGCAATCCTGAAGGGGTTCACCAAACTAGGCATGTTTCCTAGTAGAATTGCAATTCAATTTGTGTACAAACAATTTCAAATCTATTATTGTTTTCACCATATCAAAGTCGTGATCTGGAACAAAGTTTAACCCTCTAGAAAAAAAGTCACACATATTTTGTTGTACTTCAAAAGAGGTAAAGTTGTATATTTTGAAATCCCCTTCTGTACTGCTTATAATTCTTAGGACATTTTCTGGAATGACTATTTCTTCTTCGGTTCCTCTTGTTCTTCGGTGACTGGTGGTTCCCTGGACCTTGTTCCTCTGATTGGGATCCTGTTCCTGCCGAAAATCCTGGACTGGTACTGGATCACCAATATTGTTATTGTCACTATTAGGGATACTAGGATTACCCTCATTAGTATTGATCTTGTCTTTCCCTTGTACTTGGTTACTACCTCCCTGGTTGTTAATACATATTTGCCGGCCATCGGCTATCGGAAATACTTGGGAGTGCTCCACCACAAGTGTGGGTGCTTCCTGCCTCTTTGCCTGATTGATAATGTTAGTGCTTCTCATGGCATATTTAGGTTGACTTA
Source organism: Protopterus annectens (assembly GCF_019279795.1). Lineage (NCBI taxonomy): Eukaryota > Metazoa > Chordata > Ceratodontiformes > Protopteridae > Protopterus > Protopterus annectens. The sequence continues at coordinate 218,071,412 of NC_056747.1, read as the reverse complement.
TTGCTGGAGGGGGAGGGTACGCTTTGTTGTTGGAATACTGAGAAACGTCCCTCTCGATCTTCCTCTTCTTATTGTTTGACAATTTGACCATCGTGGCATCAATGCTAGAGAAAATTCTTAAATATTCATATCTGTATCTATCAAAATTCTGATTATTTTTGATATCATATTCCAATAACTCTAGATCTTTTTGATAGGACACTATTTGTTGTGCATAGTGGCCTAGTGGCCTATCAAACTCTGCATAAAATCGAAGCCTTGTTTGTCAAACATACTCAGCAACTGTTTATGAAAGTTAGACCCATTAACTAGTCCCACGGGAAACCTCCACTGTCGGAGGCCCTTTGGAACAATGTCTTGCCAAACATTCCTCCAAGTATGCTACCTCTAATTGTAGCTTCTTACATTTAAACATTTTATAATCAAATTCATTGATGATAGGCATAATGTCTATAAAAGTACCTTGCTGTTCTTGTACAGTGATTGTTGTCTCCCGAGACTCAGTTGAAAAGAAATTTCTTTTACCCAAAAAAGTGTTCAAAGAGGGTATAGAATTCTCCACGCACCGCTCCGACGTGTTATCCCTAGTTCTGGTAGTTGGCCTCAGTTGCGGAAAGTCCTGCAATTCCAAAGATGGAATATTATCGTTGTTTGACTGGCGTTGCTGTCCTATGTCGTTAACCCCGCCATCAGCACTACTACCTTGCCTAGGCAGTTGCCGGTTACAATGCGTGTATGAAAAGTTCCACTCCTCCGTGACCGGGACAGACGCCCCATTCACATGGCCTCTCTTCATACTGTGATCCAAATCCTCAAACTTCTGCGTTAACTGGTCTAGTCGCCCCATAATCATTTGTATTAGGATAGTTAGGTTACCGTTGTCGGCATTCGCCTCCACAATGCGCCAGTGTTACAGCAGTGGTTAGATCTGATATTGCCTATTGGTTACATTAATAAAAGTCTGCAACAAGAAATGGAACCAAAGAATGGGGGGGGGGCAGTAAAACCCCAGGTGCTTTTTGGGAAAATAGTAACTGAACAATATCTGTCTAAGTGCAACAGCAGTATGGTATACATAATGTATTACAACTGGAACATGGAGGATAGAGCTACACAAATGGGAATTTACTGATTTGCTTAGTACTACACCATCTGAGCTGGAAATGAAACTAGTGGGGATAAGCTGGTTGTGAGATACTTAGTTAGTCAAATGCACTAGGCCTGAAACACTTTTTCAGGTTGAGCAGAAAGCCACACAGGACTGGGAAGCATTGGACATAAGGATAACTGATGTAATAAACTCCAGTATATTTAAGATATTTTCTTAGAAATGTTTTCAAAGATACTTTTATTCTCCACAAAGATTGAGAAAGATGTTCCCAAATGTGGATGCAGTGTGTATGGTGTCATAGGCACATGGGGACATACCTTTTTTTAGTCATGTTCAAGGCTGAGTGGGCAAAACTGAAAGTTGACTGAATAGATAAAGGGGGCAGTGCTTAGAAATATAGAAACAATGTGTGTAGCATTTTTTATTAGGTTGTAATGTTCAAATGTATAAAGAAAGTGGTATTTTTGATAGTGACCGTTAAGAAAGCCATTACAAGAAAATGAAAGACTAATCAAGTTCTGATCAATTCTTCCATAATGTGTAATAGGTCCTGTTTAAATAGAAAGTGGTTTGCCTATAAATGCTGGAATAAATCAGCACATTTACTCATAAAATGTTTTTATACATATGCTACAGTAATTGTAGCCACATATAAGCCCACATAATCTGTATATGGTTATTAAATATTTGGCAAAGTTGCCTTCCTGTGAGCAGAGAGGTGACAAAGAAATGAAACTTAGATGTGTACATTTCCCTATTATTAAATTTCAATTTTTTTGTTAGTTGTACAGTTTACATTTGTTTTGCTGGCTTTAAGAAATATGCAGGTGCATTTTTTTAAAACCAAGTTTGCAGTGTAAACAACAAATAACATGCTTTGCTTTGGTAACGAAGGTTGAGTTCTATACCCACAGCAGGTACATGGATCATTGACTCTGCAGTGCAGTATAAGGGGGATGCTACACTCCTGAGTGCATCATTCATCAGGTGAGACATTAAAAAATGAGCTCCCCATATGCATGACTTTGTGTGAGGCCAGGTAGATAAGGAGTAAGAGAAGTTTACCGATAGCATTGCCAAATTTGCCCTGGTAGTACAAATACCACCTTGGGTGTCCCTTGAAAAGAGGTCACTAGCTTACTAGGAGCACCTGCTCAACATAGGTTAACAAAAATAAAATAATTTAAGTACAAGAATCTACAGCTTGAAGACTGAGATATGGGGTCATATGAAAGATGTAATGGCAAAATATTTCTTATTTTTTTCTTCTTAAGAAGATATACTGTTATTCTTGTTTAATAATTGTGGGTGCTAATATAAAACACAATTAAATGTTAAAATTATGAAATGTAATTTCTAAGCTGCATTCAGTACTTTTCAGAGTATTCACTTTGTCACCCAAAACTCATTCAGGGTTGTTTGGGTCTCACTTAGCCATGCACAAGCATCATGTTGTAAAGTGCATTAGACTGGCAGGAACAACTAGTTTAGGTAGTTAGTAGACTTTTTAAATAGTTAGGAGTCCTGTAGTAAGGCTACTGAATGGCTTATGTATGCTTGCTAAGTCTGAAATTGCCATTTCTCAGAATATTTCCTTTTCTCCAAGGTATGGCAATCATAGAATTGGTATGGATAAGTTCAGGGGTGCTGGGGACTTGACCCACATCTGGGGCACAGGGCAGCTTCCATCTTGCAAAAGGCAAGAGTGATCCAGATTCTCCTAGATTTTGTCTTTTTCAGTGTGGGGCAGTCAGAATTATGAATGCTGATATTTCGGTAGGGGACCCTGGTAGTGATAGATCAATTCAACCATTTGTAGCTTAAGTTTTGCTGACTTTATCTCTGATTGCCCCACCTTATGAGACATCATTGCTATTTTTAGAATTAGAGCAAACTGCTGAATAAAGAGAAAGTTGCGGTGAACTCTTTCATGCACCAGGATCTCTGCTATTTCTAAGGTCCTGGGGCCTAAGTTGTCTAGCAAGCACAACTATGACATGATTGTGGCACATGTGTAAATGACCTTGGTTATAAATTCCTTGGGGGCATGCAGAAAGACACTGCAGAAAGACACTGCAACTCTTCTCGCATTTTGCAAATGCTGGTAAGAGTCTGGTCATGAGTGGAATAATACCCTCACCCAAGAGCTGACTGGATTCAAGGAAAAATAATTGACTTCAATAATTGGCTAAGAAGCGAGAGTTAATCTGGGGGGGTTCATTATGTGTCAAGTTTGGAATGAAATGCATAAGAGCTTAGCATGCTTCAGCAGGGATGGTATGCACCTCTCATTCCAAGGCTTCCAAGTACTGGCCAAGGTCCTTGCTACCCCCATAATGCCTTTTTTTAGGAAGAATTCAGCTGATGATTATTCCTACACAGCACCCTCATGAACTACAAAATCAAACTATGTTAAGATGGCTCTGTCAACACCAGAAGGCTTTATAATAAAATACCTGACCCACAGGCAACCCACATTTGGAAAAACACCCGAGCTTTGTATAGTTGCTGAGACTTGGTCTAAAAGTAAGGAAAGCATGCCCTGTATACCTGGGTTTTTTGCCTTTAGGTGAGATGGCAACTGTGGTGGTATATCTATTTTTGTGAAGACATTACTGCTTGACAAATCATGAGAAACTGAAAAACGGAACTTACTGCATTACAGTTAATTTGTGACATAAGCTGCAAATATATAGCTTGTTATAGAGCCCCTTCTGTGTGCCTGGATGATTACACTTGTTCTAAATGATACTCCCTTAAGAATAAATTCCATTATTTTAGGTGACTTTAATTATCCCTTAACTGGGCCAAGTACGCATAATGTTTGATATGCCCCAAAATTCTTAGATATAATATACAAAAATTCACTTGTGCAATTGGTGAATATGATCAGGGGTCTAAAACATTCTTGACTAGATTCTGACCTTTTGCACTGCCCATTGTCTGGTTTAACTAGGGAGGGGGCAATCTAGTGAACTACTACTGCTATTACTACTTGAAACCCTATGTTTAATCCCACCAAATTTAGAGACTAAAAAAGGACAAAATATTCAACTTCACCTTAAGTATTACATGTCCACATATACAGCTGGTTTTACAAAGTAATTTTACATGCATTTACAAAGTTGCATAGAGTAAACTGTCCCCATTTGAACAAAGTGTAATGGGAATTTCAAGAATAACCCACTGGTGCTCCTCCACCATTGCCAAACCCTATAATAAGAGCGAATCTGCTTGGAGTTTAGAAGATCAAAATTCCTACAGATTAAGAATGATTAAATGCCTCACTAAAAGTCTTAAGCTAATAATGACCACAAAGGAAGCTTATATTCTCAGACTGGCCATCAAAGCTGAAGATAATTTTAAATATTTAGCCATTTTAGGAAGCTAAGAAATAACATCTTTAACTGCTTTGAACTTTGTAAATAATGATCTTACCTACTCTGAACATACAGATACTGCAAACATCCTGACAAATACATTTAGAGCTAATTTTACTCCTAAGAATGCCATCCTTACCCTTGAAATACTACTATATTACTCAACCTCTCATCACAAAGGACCACCTACACAGGGTGCTATCTAAAGTTAAAACACATGCTTCATGGGACCAGATAATTAGCAGGCTGCTTAATCAACATGTTTAAACATGCCTTGGCTGACCCTCTCCTTAAACTATTTAACATCAGCCTATCCTCTGGATTTGTCTACCATGAATGGCACTCGGCAATAGTGATGCCCTTCCATAAAAGGTGGCCCTACATCCGATACAGGGAACTACAGGCCCATCAGTCTTGCACACTCTGGCTTTATATGAGGTCTGTATTACAGACTTCATTAACCATGACATTAAAAATACCATTAATCTTTATCTCCAACAGTTTGGCTTTGTAAATGGCAAATCCTGTGCACTTCATATATTTCAAAAAGGTTACTAGGCTGTTGAAAGTGGGCATGCAGAGCACACAGCCTACCTTGACCTGGCCAAGCCCTTTACCATTCCCCATCCTGGTATCATACTAAAGCTAATCTGCCTGATCTGAAAGACAGAACACACATTGTACCATTCGCAGGTGCTCCTCTGGAAAGGATGAAGTGGAGTCCTTTAAGTCTTTCTTTGGAATCTACTTCTCGGACATAAAAGCAACAAGCCAAAACCTTTGGTTGACCAAATTTGCTGATTGCAAACTGCAGGATGTTGACTCATCTTCTGACACCCCAGCCCTCCAAAGTGAACTGTCTTTAAATCCCTGGCACACAGATAATGGTCTCAAGCTCATTGCAAAAAATGTAGTATTCTCACCCTTAGAACTAAATTGAATCATTCCTTATTTGGGGAAGTATCTTACCAGGCACTTAAAACATCTGAAATGCCTTCACAGGTTCCTAACTAAAAAAAAAGATCAGACTTTAAGACCCTTAGTTATGACCGACTGGTTGCTCATTTCCTATGGACTCTTGAAGGGTAATCTTTGTCCCACTTACCATGTCAAAAGTATCCGGTTATACTTTACTTCCTGCATCTACACAAGTTGCATGGCTCGACCATCACTACAGCCAGAGGAATAAATCTTCGTCAACCCATGAATAAAACCATGGAAAGACATGTTTGTAATCCAGCATCATCCAGATCTATGGAACAAAATCTCACCTCACATTTAATCACTGAATCAATGTCTTCATTTAAGAAAGCACCTGGATGACTGGATAACGATACCAATGCCCATTTCTTAACCAGGTAGGCCTACTAGACACGGTCTCTTTTACAGGGGTGACTTGGGAGCAGTGCTTGGTTAAGTGAACTGCTCAAGGTCACACAGTAGGCAAATGAAGGCCTGAGGGAATCAAACCATGTACCAAAGAAACTGCAACTCACAGCTTTAACCCTTTGTGCCAAATGCCACACAGATGGATAGGTGTACATAAGTATTAAATTGGACTGACCACCCAACTCTAAAGCAAATCACCTAAACTGCATTTACTACTGTAGATACTTGGTTCCACAACAGTCACCTTTCCTTAAACCCTAATGAAACCAAACGCATGATTTTTACTCCCAAGAAAACATCCCTTAAATCCCATTTCAAAATACTCTCAACTGCACTGCAATTGAATTGGTGACCCACACAAAAAACTGTTGAGGTTAATCGACAAACCTTAAATTTGATCTCCATGTCCAAAATATCAGTAAGACCCACAAAAAAACTAGGACTACTCTGTAAACATAACCTGTTCCTCTCACTCCCCACAACACAAATACTTTCCTTATCTTACCTACTTCATTCCCTAGTTTATGGTGCACTATTAACCAAACTCCAGTCCTCCCTGAAAACTAAACTAGAAATATGCTACAACAAAATAGCTAAATTCACAACAAACAAGTTGCCACTCCACCCACCACTACATTGCCCTAAATAAACTATATTGGCTCAAATTCCCACACTACTTTACCTATCAACTACCACACATAAATTAAACCCAGACTGCCCTGCCCTAAAGTCCCTATTCATCCGTTATAATCCTAATGGGTCCCTAAGATTTGAAAACCTGCACCTTCTACAAATTCATAAACATAAACTACCTGCTGGTCAGCTATTCTACTCTTGGGTCATTGCTAAAACATGGAATTAGCCTACCAACATGAAATTGGACACATCAGTGCTCTGCCACCTTCAAAACTGCCCTGCATGCACATCTCCTGTCCAAATGGACTTGTAACTGTTCACTACCTCTGCCAGCTATTACTCCATTCCAAGAGTCTTCATATCCACCATTATTTTTTCCTTTATACACACTTCTCTAGAAACTTGTACACACTTTTTCTCAAACTAGTTTATTGCTAAACTCCCCTCTGTCTCCTTACCTAATGCAATTAAAAAAGTTCTATGCCAACCCCTCTATGTCCTTACCTACTCTATAACCCCAATACTGCTATTTTAATATAGCAGTACTTCACCCTCCTCATCCATTAACCTATTAATTTCTCAAGTATTCTATATTGTAAACCCTTTTCTGCTGACTTGCCTTACCTGTACCCAACTCAACCTGCTAATGTATATACTCAATATGCATGTCTTGTAGTACTATTTGCTCACGAGTTTTCTCTATTTGCCATGTAAATGCACTGGCTTGTACTTCTGTGTGCCTTGAATTGTGTTTTAATTGGACTGGCTTAAACAATTATCCATGTCTTGTATTTCGCTCTACTACTAGTTTTAATGGGCCCACTTTGTAATTTTGAAATTCCAAAATTTCGAAGCTCTAAATATGAAGCTCAGAACATTGAAGTTGTGCCTAGCCTTTCAAGCCATGTAAGATGCAGCTTTCATTCACCACCTGTTCCTTTTCAGAATAAATGTTACTTCAAATGCCCAGTTAAAGGTCTTGTACCTTCAACAGATGAATGACACACTGGCACAATAGACGAATATCCCCATGTATCCCTTACCTTTGGAACAAACCTGTACTGCAAGTCAAGCAGACTAGCACCTTTGCCACCTTCAAAGTAAACCTATAAGTGGATGGGCAGCCAGTCTCCCCTGGTCTTTCTTATTTTACCTTTGAGGGTGGAGGGAACTTTTCAATAAGAGTCTTTAGCTAGACTTGTAATGATCTGTCGACTGATTGCCTAGTAGTTACCTATAAACCTAAGCTGCTACTTGTGCCTCTCTCCACCTTCAACAACTGCTCAACTTCTCTTCACTTTCAAATATCAGAGTGGTATTGACTGTATATTTTAAGGTTATTTCTCTTGACACTTTTGATTTCACCATTAGACCAAATCATTTTCAGAATTTATATTCAGCATATAAATTAAATAAGATGGGTAACAATATTCAGCCTTGTCACACTCCTCTCCCAACCTTGAAACAGTCAGTTATGCCATATTTCATTTTAAGTAGAAGTAAACCTTTTTTCTGGTACTCCCTTGCTTTATTATCCAGTAGATTCTGGCAATTTGATGTGCAATACTTGTTCCCTTCTAAAATCAGTTTTGTCCATATATTGCTGGAGTCTAGCTTGCAGGATCTTTAGGATTACTTTGCTAACATGCAAAAATAGGCAATTTTGATAATATGAACTCTTTTTAGCACTGCCATTTTTTGAGATCTGAATATAAATTGGCATTTTTCAACTCAATGGGCACAGCTGTATTTTCCTAAATCTGCTGGCAAATTTATGAGCAATACTATAACATTTACAGGATTTTAAACAATTCAGCTGGAATTCCACCACTTTCTGCAGCCTTATTTGCAAGGCTTTCCTAGTATCACTCCAAGATGTCTGACCCTAGAGCAGAGAACATGCCATGTTAGTATGTTTCACTGTATGCAAGCTGATAATTTTTATATTCTAGGTCTTAAACTGGATAATGGTAACATCCCATTGAGACACTTTACTGCATCCATAACCTAATTCACTAGATTCTGCTTTGGATATTCTCTCAAATCCTTTCAGAATTGTTAAAGGTAACTGGACAATTAATGGGAAACATTTATGCTTGCCTTTAACTGGAGCCACTTTAGCCCTTTTCCATAATTTAGGTACAAGACCAAATGCAAAAGACTGATGAAATGGAGTGACAATTACTATTTGCAGAGGCCATAAATTTATTTAGGAACAACCTAGGGATGTGATTTATGCATATACAGCAAAAATCAATACTAGAGTCAAAAGCCACATTAAGACTTTCATTGGTTATCACAGGTCACACTCCCAATCTATGTGAAGCAGTGACATAAGTCTAAACAGTAAATGTAAATAAAACACAAAATAGTTATTTCCAAGCTGCTGTTCAGCACACATTATATCATAAATACTACACTGACAAATGACTGGAACAAATATTGCATACACTTAAAGCACTGGATTTACTGGCTTTCTATCTATTTTACAGGTTAGTTCTGATGGTGTTTAAGTCCTCTGTTTCTAGATGAAACTTACTTCTTGTAGGATATGGTTAATGGATCGCCTAATATCATCCTGAAGCAAAATTCATTAATGTTCTAGTTCCCTCAAACCAGTTTGCCTCCACTCAAAACACAGATTTACCTGTAGTAGAGATCCATACAACTTTGTTCTACATTGCTGACGTTTACTATAAAAATAGCTTTCTTCAACATCTCATCTAATAAAATCACATAACCAGTGCCACTAAACCAGTGTGACTTAAATTAAGCCTAGATTTACAATATCTAAAATTAAAAATGTAAGTTATGTACTTGGCATAATTATGAATCGGTGTTGTCATTTTCATTCTTCCTCAATGAATGGGCTTGGATCTGTTCTGACACTGCCACTTTTTGCAGTGTAGGATCCGAATCTCAAGCTCCTCTTTGCACGTAATGCCCCTGATCACTGCTTTTACCTCGTATCAAGTTTGCTGCTTCTAAGCTACATTTGAAAAATATAACAAACTTAAACTGAAAAAAGATGTAGTAGAAACAATGGTTCCTGACAAACTCCAGGTCATTCCCAAAGACAGGGGGGGGGGGGTTGAGGAAGAATGAAAATGGACAACACAGATGCATAGTTATGGTAAGCACATAACTTAAATGTCATTGTCATTTGTTCCTCAATGAATGGGACAGAGTGCCTAACTATATAGTAAGCTTGAGTGACCTTCATGGAAGGATGTTTGGAGTACTGCAGAGCCAAATGCAGCTCTGTTCCTTTAAATGATGTCCAATTTATGAGCCACAAATGTAGAAGCTTTAGACCAAGTGGCAGCTGCACAGATGTAATCAGTGGAAGCTCTGGACCAAAATGCAGATGATATAACCATTGACCTAACTGAATGAGCCTTTGGTGGTCTTGGCAAGGTCAATCCTCAAGGAGTTCACATGAAAAATATCCATTTGGCTGTTGTGATGTTCAAGACAGGCCAACCCAATTAGTTTTTGGCAAATAAAATAAGTGATCAGTACTAATTTCCTTTTTTCTGTGAATATAAACAAAGTTGCCTATGTACATCTAAAGAATGGAGCATGTATTCTCCTTTATTCTCAAATTTAGGGAAGAAAACTGGCAAACTGACTTTGCTTATGACACAACTTTGGTTAAGAAGGATGGATTTGTACATAAGGCAACTCTGTCCTTATGGGCGATCAGATAAGGTGGTTTTGAAAAGAGCTTGAAGTTGAGACTTGACTTGTCAAAGTTATGGCAACAAGAAAAACTGTTTTTTTCCAGGAAAAACATGAGGTCTACTTTTGCAAAGGGTTCAAAAGGTGACTAAAGTAAAAGTACTCTTTAAGAAAGGCCTTAACTTTTCTTCAGCATCATCTAAGCTGTGTATAAGTTCTGATGTGAAAATTCAAAATGGCAGCCAGTTCTACTTTAATAGTAGAAAAACTGGCCTTATCTTGAAAAAGAGATCTTAGAAATTCTAAGACAGCAGGGACTGGAGCAGAGAAAGGATCCAAATCTTTCTGCTGAGCCCATAAGGAAAATCTTTACTTTTATAAATATTTCTTGTAGAGGGTTTCTGAGCTGAACAAAATTCTTCAAACAGGAGAGGAAAGCCTGGAAGGCCTAGCCATCATTGGAATTGGAGAAACCATGTGGTTAATTTGAGGCCTGGTATATCCAGATGAGTCGAGCTTGATGGGTGTGAGAGGAGATCTGGACTTGGGTCCAGTCTCCAAGGAGGACATATTAAATGAGACCAAAAGAATGGAAACCAAATCTGTTGAGGCCGAAAGGAGGCAATGAGGATTATTTTGCTCTTAAACCTGAAAGCTTTCTGAAGAAACTTGTGAAGTAGGAGTAGGGGATGAAAACTGGAGGGACAAATGTGGACTACTGCATCTCTCAGTGACGGTCTCTAAGGAGGAATTACGGCAAAGCACCTGCTGCACTTGTTGAAGCGAGAGGCGAATAGGTCGCAGCATAGCTGATCCCACTGGTGGAAGATCTTTTGCCACTGACTCCACTCATGAGGCATCAGACTAGTTCGGCTGAGCCTATCTGCTGTTGCATTTGATTTCCCCATAATGTGGTGCTTTAAGAAAGTGGTTGGATGAGATCGTCCATTGCCAAACTCTCATTGCTTCTCTGCAAATCAGTGAAGATCTGGTTCACCCCTGTTTCTTGATGTACCAAACCACTGACCTATTGAGTTTGAATAGCAATTGTCCGACCCCAGAGGAAGAGTTCTGGAAAATCTGCAAAGCTAATAGGACCGCTCTCATCTCCAGGACATTTGTATGTAATTTGGTCTCTTCTGGGGTCCATGTGCCTTGAACAGTCTGTCCCAAGTAATTCCCCTCCACCCACCCAAAGTAGGAGGCATCTGTGGTTAGGGTGGTTGTCTGTGGAAAAAAGATAAAGGAGTGACCTTTGCAAATCTTGTTGGACTGGATCCACCATACTAAGAGTCCTTGCATACCCTGGACAGTTTTACTGGAAATTGTAACGGTTGGTATAGAATGAACCATTTTATTTTCAAAGTCCACTGAAGGATCCTCTTGTGAAAATGAACTCTTGGTACTAATGTGATTGCAGCAGACATCGATTTCAGAGCTCTTAAAACCAGTTTGGGTGGAGGAAAATGAGACAGAACCTGATTGACATGTAACCTTAAGGTAAGAATTCTGCTCTGTGGCCAGAATGCTTGAAGATTCACTTTCTAAGTGAGCCCCTATAAACTCAGATGTGTACTGATTTGAAGTTTGGATTTGGCAAGATTTACTGTGATACCTAGAGTGAGAGTCAACTGAAGAAGATGGTCTCTGGCTGAAGTGATGAGAAGCCAGTCATCTAAATAAGGAAACTCCCTAAATCCATGCAGTCTGAGATGAGCTATAACCACTGCCATACATTTGGTTGACAGCCTGGGGGCTGTGTTGAAACCAAAGGGCAGGACCCTGAACCGATGACAGTCTCCCAGCTGGAAGTGAAAGAATCTTTGAGATTGTCTGTTCATTTTTGTGATGGTATGCATCCTTTAGATCTGTAAACCACATGCAATCACTTTTCTGGAGCAACAGCAGAATGGATGGAACAGTGACCATCCAGATTTTGGCGTTCTTTATAAATTTGTTTAGATATCAGAGATCCAGGATGGATCTCAGGTCCCCTGTTTTCTTTGGCACTATAAAGAATCTTGAATAAAAACTGGAACCTTTTTTGTATGGTGGGACCTCTTGTATGATTTTTTTTGTCTGAACTTTTGAATTTCTATGGCTGCTTGCTCCCACTGCTTGGGTGGAACATCGAGGAGACTTTTCCTCGAATTTTGTGAAAAGGAAATAATATCCTCTAGATATGATTCTTTGCACCCATGCATCTCTTATGGTTGCCCATGCTTCTGGGTGCAAAGACAAGTGTCCCTTGACTGTCTCCTCTGAAGGAAACATTTACCAGCAATGGTATAAAGATTAGTTCGAGAGGTAAAGTCTACAAAAGATGGTAGGAGAGTTTCCCTAAATAGAAGTCCGGCTCTAAAAAAAAAAAAAAAAAAAAAAAAAAAAAAAAGGGTAGAGAAGGCACTGAAAAAAAATTAGTAGTACTATATATTGCTCAAACTAACTAATAAACTGCTTAAAGCTTGAGTGTAAAATCCCAACTGATTACTAGAGTGGCAGTCGAGATGGTGATCAGGGCATACCTCCCAACCATACCCAATTACTCTGTTTTTACCAAGTTTTGGGGTCCAAATAATGGGGTGCCATGATTCCCAAGTGGCACCCTTCATTTCAGATTTTTTTCCACTATTTTCTTTTTTCACATTTTCAGCTGACATCACGTGCACGATGTCAGCGCCATTGGGGCTACCAGCCTATTGGACTTGAGCTCAAGGACTCACATGCACACATTTCTGGCTGGGCGACAAGGGCTGTTCAAATGCTCTGCGAGCGGGAACGGTTATCAGCTGCAAATGATCAGGAATGGAGGACCACTTTATTCTGCCAAGGACATTGCATTTTTGAACGGATTCTGGTAAGGATGCTTTGTTTTTGATTTTATCTGCTTTAAATGCTCTTTTAATATGCAGAGTTTTCATTTTACTGTTTGCTGGTCATTAGCCTATGTGAGTGTGGGAATGCCCTCATTGTAATATACCTGGTGGCTAGAGGTACTCTGGCTCAAACCCTGTACCTTGGGTACAGGGTAAAAAGAGCCTAATGTCCCTAGCAACCACCACTTGTGAATTCATGCCATATTTTTTATCTGTTCCTCAAAAAAAATTGGTTTTCAGGAGTTTTGTGACAATTCACTGAAGGATTGAATTCATTAAATGACAGGCATTTGAATTACGGACTTCATATTCGGGAAATAAATGGTAACAAAATCTTTTATTCTAGCAATTTTCTAAGTTTATAAGATCAGTATTTGAAATTTGTCCCTATTTTGGGGCTGTAGTCCCCCATTATTGGCTTTGTCCAGGTTTTTGTGCTACGAGTTTAGAACTATGGTGTGAAATGAGAACTGAATTCTGTATTCACCCATTGGCTTTGTCCAGGTTTTTTGTGCCAAGAGTTTAAGAACTATGGTGAGAAGTGAGAACTGAATTCACTAAATGATAGCCATTTAAGTTTGTCTTGCTATTGTTTCAGTCTTCCTATCTTTTAGGGAAACTGCTGATTTTTGGCATAGTGGTATGTTGCTCTGACTGTAGTGCACAAGGTCCTGGGTTAGACTTGCTAGTGAAATGCATGTTGGTGACAATTTATTCTAGCAACTTTCCAAAATTATACAAGCAATGTTTAAAATGTATCCCTGTTTTTGACCTTTTACCCCCCCCCCCCAAAAAAAAAAATTTAAATTGAAAATAAGTGCAAGAAGCTGTGCAAGATACCTATGGCTTTACACTACTGTCATTCCATGTTTATATATCGTGTGTGAAAGTAGACTTTTATGATGGAAATGTTATAAATTGGGCAGTTTTTGTCATTATTGGTTCATGCAGTTTCATTGCCTACTGGAAACGTGTTCAAACAAATTTAAAATGCACTCTAGCAAGTGTGCTGTATTATACAAGGAATATAATTTAATGAAGTTAGGAAGGTGTATCAAAGAACACATGTATGTTTCTTGTTTTGTGTGCAAGGGGCTAATAATTTGAAAACGGCCCAAAGGTAATCTTTATCCACAACTGGCCAGATGCATTTTCTTTGGATGTGGTGTGGGTTTTAATGCTGTTTTAATGAATGTGAGTTTCAAGGGCAGAGAAGTTTTAATGCAAAGTCTATTTTCAATATAAGACAGTATTGCTTTATTTAAAAGATGTCTATTAGTGTTTGTGCATTGTGCTGTAAAGTGTAAAAAATAAAATCAAAATCATTGTAGAAGTAAAGCAGTATGCACACATGTGTGTATGGTAAATGGGGCATAATAGCCAGGTAATGGGACATTGGAATGGCTGCATGGGGGACTCTGGTGCCATATTTTGGTTGTCTGTTCTTCAGCTTGCGTTTGAAAGTTGATATCCCAGAATTCCATTGGAGTGGGTGGGGTGACATAATTATGTATGCAAATTTTGTGTTGGCGTACAAATTTGTACCTATTTTTCATGGGCCTTGTCCAGATTTTTTTATGTTTACAGGTTGAAAGGTATGGATCAGGGGCATTATGAATAAAGGGAGAAACTTGAGTGTAGGATCCTTGACTGCAAAAAGTGGCAGTCAGATCCGAGGAAAAGATTTGAACCCATTTATTGAGGAAAGAATGAAAATGACAACATCAGACCTATTTTTAATTCACCCTTGTATCAAAGTCAAAAAAGGCTACTGACTTGTTATGTAGTTTATTCTCAGACAAACAATTTCTGAAAATAAAACTGATTTGTGAAATCAGCAGGACTGGATTTTGCTTCTTGTAAGAAGGCACTCAAACTGGAAGCTGGAGTTTTGCCCCAACAGGAAGCCGTGCCTTGGATTGACAGATGAAATCTTGTATTGGGGCAGACATGGACATTGAGGGCTTAAAGCCATCATGAGATATTTGGGGAACTATAACTACTAATAGGGTGCTAAAAGCATGGAACAACTGTATCCTAGTGGGATCTTGCATGAAGAAATGGGGCCATAGCCATCCAAAACTTCCTTTCCATAATTTGCATGCTGTTTTACAACAGATGATTCCCAAGAATAGATCACAACTATTCTCTTACTGCACAACCACATCACGGTGCCAGCAATTCAGACTCTGCTATGCATGCTTCTACCACTGCTATACTAATGGTATGCAGTGGGTATATTGGGTATCTGCACTAAAGCAAGCAGAGTTAATTCATCTCAAATTATCATACAAGATAATTTAATTCAATTGACATCTTTCTTTTCACTGCATAGCACTAAGTTTTTTGACCTCAGTTTTATCCTAGTTAGTCCTAGATTCACTGATTTTACTCAATTACTTTTCTAGGACACACACTCTACTAAGGCTATACAAAGATTGCTTATTAACTATATATAATCTGGTATCTAAAGATCTAGTTACTATTCTGGGAAATAAGGCAGCAATACTTTTTCTTAATGACTGATATGTTTTTAAAGCTTGCACATGAGTGGTATGAATACTGTACTCGTATTTTTGAGCATAGTACAAATCTGGTGTAAAGGACTGCACAAGTTTTAAAAGTTTAGTTAGTAGAGCTCCTCCATAAAACCTTAGTTTAACCCAGGAGTGTCCAGCCCGCGGGCCGCATGCGGCCCTCAGAGCTCTTCCATGCGGCCCGCGACCCTTAAATTTAAATTTAATTTAACTTTTTTTTCCATGTGTTTACACGTCCGCATACTTTTGCTGCTCTGCGCATGCCAACTTTCTTTTTCACGTTTTCATACCAGCGTCTTTCCGCTGGTATCTTATCAATGAAAACACCGTTCGTCGTTTTATATTTCTGGTAAAGCTGAAGGAAGGAGCGAGATCGTGGGGGAGATTTATTTTATTTCATACACACTGACTACACTACAACATAGCAAAAGGTAAGCTAAGTATTTTGACACTGTCTGCTCCCTTTATACTACTACTGCACCTACTACTGTGGTGGGAACATCTTGTAATCAACTTTAGAGGACAAAGTGACTTCAGTGATTTGACTTTTCAACCAAAACCGTTTCACTTGCAGCGGTAGCACTTTAATTGTACTGTTCCATTAAGAAGTCAAGTATACAAAAGATAGTTTTATTGGTTGTAGTGCGATATAGAAGTTGTCTTCCTTGGGATGGGGAAATACTCTTAGATTTTGAAAATGCGTCATTTTAATTTTGTTGGTTTGAACAGGAGGATTGCCTCTGAACAGTGAACTGGAAAATGTGGTAAACCTATTGTCCACGATGGTGTTTCTAGTTCAGGCCAATATACATTTGTGTTGTGTACTGGTTATTTTGATATATATGTCAATGTACTATTTTGAGTGTGCAACATACGGTATATTAAACACGGCTACACTAAATGCAGATTGTTATATCCTGTTATGCTTGTACTTTTGCGTATAAAACAAAATTGTTATAGCCCGTATTGTGAAACTGTCAGGATTGGACTTAGTAAAAAGTGTAAATATAATAGGATCCATTTTTCTTTGTACTTGGACTTTTAATTAGGTTTATTGTGTATGTATCTGTACCTGCAAGAAGGTATTACAGGTACTGGGGTAGAGATTAAGAGTGGTAACATGGTCGTAATGAATGGAGTTTGTAGTTTGGCAGGTGGTGCTTGAGGGGGGTGTTACACTGTGGTGGAGTGGATTGAGATAAGATGTGATGTGAGCGATGAGTGTTGGTAGAAGTAGCAAAACAGTGTGAAGGAGTGCCATTTTGATTGTTGGAAAGGTGATGATGGTAGTGTGTGTGAAGCAATAGTGACTTGGTGTATTAAGTTAAGCGTGACATGTAGGAGGAAAGGTTAAGGTCAAGTAATCTGAGAAGGGAAGAGGAGGATGACAGAGACAGGAAAACGTGCTGTAGGTTGTATTGGTAGTAGCAGAATAGGCTTATGGTAGAAATTTAGGTATGAGCCAAAGTCATTAGTAGGTGTTTACTATAGTCTATGTGCGAGTGGATTGGGGGAGATGCAAGAGAAATTAGGAAAGAGTAGCTGCTTGAAAATATTAGGAAACAAAAAGAGAACAGCAAGTGATATGTGGGAGTACATAGAATGGGTTTTGCAGTAGAATAAGCTAATTGAATAGTAAATAGGTGGTGTCTGATAGGTTGTTGTGGAAGGGGTAGAGCTTAGTAAGTACAAAAGTAAAGTAGCAGAGACTGGGAGGGAATAGGGTAAGGTAGGACAGTAGAGTGATCCCAAAGCATAAGGTTGAGCGGGAGGGCTAACAGCACGAGGTCAGTAGTTAACTCAGAAAACAATCTAAACATGAATAGAAGTGGACAAGTCACTATGAAGCTAGTACAGGGAAAGTGTTAGTTTTAACTGTTTTTTTTAATAATTAGAATGAGATATTGAATTTTAGGGCAAATATTATGCATTTATTAATTTATTTATTGTTCACCTACAATACAGTCAGTGGGCCGACTTTGTATTAGTCCGCATAAACCTGGGGTCTTTTGCTCTTTAGTTTATGATGCGTTGTTTTTTTTTTTTTTTTTTTTTTGCTCTTCAGTTTATGTGAGAGACCTTTTTTTTTGGTCCTCACTTGCTGTTTGCCCCCAGACCATTTCTGTTGACTCAATGCGGCCCTTGCAATTGAAAAGGTTGGACACCCCTGGTTTAACCAATGAAACAATAAATTCATAATGACTAACCACTAAACTGGTGTGATTACTATTTTATCTGCTTTCCCAAGTAATGTTATTCGTATGAATTTTCCATTTATAACACTCTTAAAGAACATCTACTTTAAAGGCTGCCAGACTACACAAGTTCTTAGGTGTGTAACAGGCCAACAATCTCAACAGCTTTTTTAAGCCTAGCCATGCATCCCAAATCTCTGACAAATTGTAGTACCATTTAAGTTTAAGTAGGGGCTTGGAGATTAAATATTTACAATTAGGGGGCCTGGGAGATTAACCATTTACAGACTGCTTGTCTCCATTAGAGACATAGGTGCTAAACCATGGATGGATTTCCTGTTCCCCATCCAGTTATCCAAGCTGCACTTGAATTGGGTTAGGGAGGAACTCTGCATCACATGGATAGGGAGCCTATTCCAGAGAAGGGGTAATCTCTGGGATACACATCTCTCCAGCAGCTCCTATTTGTATCACAGGAAAGTGTTAAGTATTTAGGTTAATTCTGGTGCTGTTTTGCATTTATGCATAGGGTTCACCAGGGTAGGATTGAACAATGCATTGTGTACCAGGGCACAGCTCTCCCCCCAACAGCCTTTAATGGACAGAATACAGGGAAAGGGCTTTGAGGTAGTCTACTTTGGACAGGTTACTTACACCCTATATTCTTAGTGATGCACCTCCATGGATGTTCCAATGGTTGGATGTGCTTGGTTAGGTACATACCAAAGGGGACATTATACTCCATAGGTCTGATTTGCTGAATACAGTAGAACAATGACCTCCTTGGACTTGGATGCCATACCTCTGTTACAGAACACCGAATGATTTCCTCACTGCTGTAGACACATGATGATCAAAGGCTAGATTACTTTGTGTCCACAAGTCCCCAATTACTAGGCCAACTCTTAAGGGTATGTTGTATATAGGATGGTTACTGGGGGTGGATGGCTTCCTGAAGGATACTATTGTGCACTCCTTGGCATTTAGTTTTAGTTCATGGCTGACGCAAGTTTATCTGCGTCAGCCATTCTTGGAGAACATTAGTGTCGGTGGGGGATTCTATGGCTGCTCCTAATTTGCAATCATCTGCATATCTGGTCAGCCCGAGACCCTTTACCTTAGTCTTTGCTTCAGACAAAGTAAGTGCCGTTAAAAAAAAAAAAAAAGTGGTCCCAGGGCCAATCTCTGAGGGACTCTGCTTGTGACTTCACTCTTTGTAGAAGTGGACTCCCAATTCACATTACATGGGTCCTGTCTGAGCCTGCTGGCTATCCACTGGGTGACATAAGGGTTTATGCCTAATCTCTTGAGTTTATCAATGCCAGAGTTTGGTACTGGGTCAAATGCATTGAGCAGGTCAAGGAAGGCAGTGTTGAACTGTTTTGCCCTTATTCAATGCTTTGGAGAATTTCTCAAAAGTCCACCAGGTTGAGTAGGCATTATCTGCTATTGACAAAACAAAATTGGGTTGGGTCCTGTGTTTGGAGGTTTTGTATGTCATTATTGATAATTTCCTTTAATTCTTCTCATGGCTTTGCATATGAGACTAATGAGCATTATAGGTCTCTAGTTTCCAGGATATGTAGATGGCCAAACTTTGCGCAGAAGGATGACTGTTGCTGTTTTCCATCTGTTAGGCGCAAAGTATTTTGGAGGCTGCAGTTAAACAGCAATTCCAGAAGGCCTGATATGTCATTCTTTCTACTTAGAAAGCATCCTGGGATATTGTCCAGGTCCATACCTCAAC
>NC_056747.1:218011880-218051360 GCF_019279795.1 Protopterus annectens | reverse complement strand
ATCTTGGAAAACCCTTTTTCTGGTAGCTATTACTTCAGCCAGAAGAGTTTCGGAACTACAGGTTCTTTTTATTCGTCCCCCGTATCTCGTGTTCTACAATGACAGAGTTGCTGTTAGGACTAATCCGTCCTTCCTTCCTAGGGTCTCTTCAGAGAGTAACTTGAATCAGTCCATAGACCTTCCTGTGTTTTTCCCTAACCTTTCCAACAGGGCGGAATACAAGTTGCATCAGTTAGATGTTCACAGGCAGCTACGCTTTTATTTGCATAGAACCAAGGACATTAGAAAATCAGATCAACTTTTCCTGTCTTATGCAGTAGGTAAACAAGGTCTTCCAGTCTCCAAAGTAACCTTATCCAGGTGGTTAACTTCTATCATCACTTTTATATATCAACTGAGGAATAAAGAATTGCCAGTTAAACCAAAAGGTCATTCCACCAGAGCTTTAGCTACTTCGGTGGCCTTTCAGGCTAGCTTGCCCATGGAATCTATTTGTGCTGCAACTACATGGGCCAACCCACATACTTTCATTTCGCATTACAAGTTGGATTTGGTTTCTAGGAGCAGAGCTGATTTTGGTTCCACTGTTCTGAAGAGTCTTTTCCAATGAGCCACCCAGGATTTTAGGTGCTAGGGATGCTGTCCCAACCAGCAAGAATGAAGGCGAGATAGACAACTTAACATAAAGAGTTAGTATATTATAACGCTTCCATGTTAGTTGTCTTCTTCTTTCTTAAGGCCCCACCCTCCATCCCCCTATCCTAGTGGACCAAGAAGAGTTTTTCTTGATTTTTCACTGGCTGAGTCTTCTCTGGCTATTCCTTTCTGACTAGTAGTCTCTCCAGTAGAATTTATGCATTCTAGGATAGGATTACTTTATTATTATGCCTGCAGTTAGACTTGCCAAACGAGATCTGGGTATCGAGCGCCAGGCATAATGGGATATAGGGGGGCCTCGAGCCAGTAAGCAGCTCTCGAGCTTTTGAAGATGGCTGAGTCGGAGCCAAGGATTGGCTCCTAACCCAACCCGCAAGAAAGAAGGCGAGAAGAAGACAACTAACATGGAACGTTATGGTAGGTACATAACTTTTTTGTCAAGTTAGGTCTGTCTTTACATAAAACAAAAAAAAAAACAAAAAAATATAAAATAAAACAACAAAGGCTCGTTCTGCTAATACCCATTTTGATGGCTCAAAGGTCAAAGAAACATTTACCAGAAGCAAATAAAAATAGTAAGCTGTTTAAAGTCATTTTTAATCCCTCTGTTGACCTTTTCTAGGAACCAGAATGTGTGGGGAAAATATGTGGCTCTGAAAATTGCAGGGTTTTCACCAGGATACTTCTGCAGACAGGTCTCTTCAAAGTAGTGGGGGAGGCATTTTTAATGGATGTCACCCTAGGGGCAGAGGTGAACTGAAGAATCAGGAATTTTACTGTCCTTTCACCAAGAAATCCTATTAGCACTCCTTAAGGATTGCGAAAAGCAGAAACCTGATCTCACCGCAATGAAGTTAAAGTACTGAGCGGTTGCTGTTTAACAAACTTTACAAATCCACAGTTCAAAGAAATTATCGGGCAGTCAGAAAGCAAAGTAAAACTCTTCTTTATTGTGATGAATATAATTGAAGGGTAGCACAAGGGTCACAGCCACGCTTCATCAGACAAATGAAAATTCTACAATGCAGTGCTTATATACAAATATAAATTGTATAGATTAAAACCAAGCCCTATATAATTAGGTACCTCATTAACCATTTAAAGCAACAATGCATAGCTTCCAAGATCAAATGACAAACTATCAGAAGCGATGCTTTAATGTTGAATACAAATTCTAAAATGATAAATTTTTTGAGCATAACTCATGTTGCAGTTTGTAAATTAAAAGTGTAAATATATGTATGTATAATGAATTAAACAAACAAACAATCATAAAACTTAATGTAGTTCAACTAAAACTCTGTGCTTAGGTAAAATGAATAAGAACAATGCGAACACTGCACAACTGAAGTTGACAGGTATAGCTCTAAAAAGGCTTGTATGCGGTTGCCAATGCATTTAAACAAACGAGTAAACATTTAAACATTTAGAGAACTTGGTGTAGTTCAACAGTTAATCCATGTTTATACAAAAGGCAAAAGGAACCTTGTGCATCAAAATGCTAATAGAAATAATGCTGGGTGAGCATTTATAAGATTACCATCGTAACCAGAGCTTACATACATTTAACACCAACTGTTTAAGATATGCACTAGATTGTGAAACAAAGTGTCATGAAACTTGCTGTAAGTCAACTATTACTTTGTGTTTGGAGGAAATAAATGGAAACAATGGGAATGCTGCGCAACTGAAAGATGACAGTTGACAAGTATAGCCCTGGAAGGACATGTTTGCGGTTGGCAGTGCAACTGAACAGACAAGAAAACGTTTAAAAAACTTTGTGCAGTTCAACAGTTAGTCCATGTTTAGAAAAAAGGACAAAAGGACAATGAAAAAGCACAATAAATATGAAACAATAAAAACTTTAAGCAACAAAATGCTGATAGGTATAACACTGAGTGAGCATTTATATGGATGCCGTCGTAACCAGAGCGTACATTCATTCAACATAGATTATTTAGAGTAAATTAATTAGAAATATTTAAAAATGTACACCAAATTACTATAAGGCTTTTCTAAAATATGTTTGTACTTAAAGCACCTTTATAAGTGCATAGTTAATGTGAGTTCTATCGATGTCTTTTTAAAACCAAATAAAGTCATTTAAAAAATTTTTTACATACTTGAGTAAATCTTGCTATAAAAGTATATTATTAAAACATCAAAAAATACAACTCGGAGCTCAGACCAAGTGACATATAACTTTTAAAGTATATCTCAGACCAAATAGAGCCCGAAGCAGAATCTAATGAGATGTGCTAATAACTTGAAGCATGAACGTACCTAGTGGTGCACAAATAACAATGAGATTGAAGAATATATAGCAATGCTAAAAAGTACTAAAAAGTACTAAAAAATGAGACCATACAGTTAAAAGTGCATAAGTAAATAAATAAGTAAATCTTCAATAAAACTAGTTATGGTTAGAGTTTATATACCATAATAATTTCTTTGCCTTAGAGTTAATAGACAAGATCTATTTAGGTAAAGATAGTATGATTTAATTTAATGTAACATAGATCCAGGAATATAACTATGTGTTAAAACATATAGGTAATTTAATATAAACTTGATTAAATATATTAATTGCCTATAAGATACAAAACTTATGAATTATAAAAAACATATATATAAATTTAAAGATGTAGAATAACGTAAAGAATACCTAGTTATAAACCAATATTATTATAAAAATAATACTATAAAAATATATTAGGTTATTTAACTTATATCATAAATTTTAAGGATATTTATTAATGGTAAGAAACATACAACTAAAAATGTATATATGTAATGATTGTACAATAATGTTAGCGTTTCCTATTATTTAAAATAGGTTTAATGGAAACTGAGGTATTCAGTCCTGGGTAACTATGAGCATTAAATTTTAAAATCCATTTTAATTCTGCCAGGGCTAAATTATTTAAATTATCTCCGCCCCTGGGATTTAAGTTTATTTTTTCAAGTACCCTAAATAGAAAATTATGTTCCTTATGTTCTATTATATGTTGTGCTAATGCATTAGTATCTATTTCTTTCTTTATTTCATATAAATGATCATATATACGATCAGTTAACCTCCTTTTAGTTAATCCAATGTAGAATGCTGTACATTTTGTACAGGTTGCTAAATAGACCAGGTTTTTTGTTTGACAAGTAGCTGCAACATTAATATGATAGGTGAAACCTAAGGTGGAATGAGTAAAGGTTGAATCTAAACAAATCATTTTACACCTGGTACAGGAACCACAAGAAACTGTTCCCATTACTTGGGTAGGTTTCATAATATTTGGTACAATATCTTTACATAAAATTTGCTTCAAGTTGGGACAGTTTTTATATAAAAAGGAAGGAAAGTTTCCCACCAGATTAGATACTAAAAAATCTGTTTGTAATATGTTCCAGTTATTCCGTATAACTGTCTCCAAACATTTTACGTCACTAGTGTATTTTAAAATGTATGGTATTTTTATATTGTCATTGCTATTTTTATATTTGAAGGAAGTGTATTTCTTAACAGTAAGTGGTATAGATTCTGTAGTGTGTATAGTATTGTTTTTAATGGAGTTGACAAGCTTAAAATTATATCCTCTATCTAAAAATAATTGCTCTAACAGGTCAGATTCTTTTTCTAAAACAGTATTTTCCTGGCAAAGTCTAGTCAGCCTAGTAAACTGGCTTTTAACTATTCCTGGGAACATATGCCTAGGATGCATGCTGCTGAAATGAAGTAGTGTGTTGGTCCAAGTAGGTTTCCTGTAAATAGAGGACGTTTTTCCTTGCTCAGTAAGTGTCAAGGTAACATCCAGGAATTCAACTTGTTTAGTGGATGCTTCCACTGTGAATTTCAAGTAACTAGTGGTAGTTTCTAGGTGGTGTAAGAAACATGTAAATTCCTCTAGGGTACCTTGCCAAATTAGGAGAACATCGTCTACAAAACGTTTGTAGAACTTAATTTTGTTAAAAACAGGATTGGTGAACAAATGCTCTTTTTCCCAATTTAGGACACCTACCAGATACGATTTCATGGGGTGCCCATAGCTACACCCCATGTCTGCAAATACGTCATGCTGTCAAACATAAAGATGTTATTGTTAAGCACTAAATCCAAGAGCTGACAAATTAGTATAATTTTATCAGAAATTTTTATTTTTTTTTTTACTCCTTAAGGATTCCCTGACCACCACAACTCGCACTCTTGAGGCAGGCAAGAGGGTGGTTGTTCCTGTACCCTCAAGCCTATCAGGCCATCACACAAGATAATTTGGTGCTGAGCATAATCACCAGAGATCATGCTCTTCCTTTTATCCCCTAAAGAAATAGAAATATTCCTGACGTTCCACCCAGTCAGATGGAATCCGCAGCAACAGAAGAAAGTTTCTAGAGAAAATCATCCAGCAGGTCCCCCCAGACCAGTTAGGATCCAGAGTCTGTCAGGTTCTTTATAGTTCCAAAGAAAACAGGGGACCTCAAGCCAATTTTGTACTTGAATCCTCTCTCTCTGTAAAACAGATGAAATTCTGGATGGTCATGGTTCACCCCATTTTGCATCTGCTGAGGAAGGATGATTGGATGTGCTCTATAGATCTCCAGGGTGACTACTATCATATCAAGATACAGCAACAGACCAGGAGTTTTTTTTGTTTCTGGCTGGCAGCCAGTTATTTTCAGTTTAGGGTACTGCCCTTCGGTTTCACCACAGCCTCCTGGGTGTTCACCAAAAACATGGCAGTGTTAGTAGCATATCTCAGACTACTGCTATAGCTAGATGATTGGCTTCTCACTGCTACAACCAGGGATCTTCTGGTCCATCACTGGGACAACTTGCTGCAACTTGTCCAGAGATTGGAAATTAGTAAATCAAACAAAAAGCCACCTGACTCCTGCTCAAGAGATAGAAAGTTTTGAGATGGAATTGAGTAAACTATCAGATCACCAAACTTCCAGAGTCTGAAATATCTCTGCTTTAGGTAGCTGTTCAAATTCAACATCTGTCCTTTAGTGTGACTCATCCTTCATTTGCTAGGGTTGATGGATAAACTGATCACATTAGTTTACCTTGGTGAGATATTGTATGAGAGTGCTTCACTTGACCCTATTGGTTCAGTAGTCAAAATGATCTCATAGGTTCATAGGTAGGTACTAGGCCATTGGTTTTAGGGCCTATATAAGCCTAGCCAAAAAGGTACCCTGGCTTTTGCCACCCAAGAAAATTATTTTCCTGTGCCCCTGTCAAGCAGAGCCACAGAAGTGATCCCAGGGTGAATTTCCTGTTTTCCATCTAGTCATCAAGATTTTTCTTGAGTGCTAATTAGGAGCTCTGTTTGACATAGATAGGTAGTCTGTTCCAGAGTATGGGAAGTCTCTGGGACAAGCATCTGTCCCTCCAACATGTTCTGTTTATTGTGGTGACGAGGTTTAGTTCCCCAGAGTGTGTAGCTCGGAGGGATTGGGATTTCTTTAAGTGGAGCATGTCCAACAGCTCTGGGTTTGACATAGCTTTGTATGTTAGGCAGAGATCGTCTCTGAGTAAGCGATATGTGACTGAGTAAAGCTGGAGATATTTGAGACGGTCTGCATAGGGCATCTGTTTGAGGCCAGTAATCCTCTTTGTGAGGTATTTCTGCAGCCTTTCCCATTGCAGATTTCTTGTGAGGTACATACCAAAAGTGGCGTTGTACTCTATAATGGGTCTGAGTGAGTAGAGGGGAACAATGACCTCTTTTTCCTGGATGAGAAACCTTTTGTGATGAGGTGTGCCATGTAGAAGGATTTTCTGACCCCTGTGGCAATGTGAGTGTCAAAGGAGAGACTACTGTCCACCTGTGTCCCAAGGTCTCTTATCAGACTTTCAGTGTTAAGTAGACTACCGCCTATGTGGTAGTTCATGGGAACAGAGTTTTTACCAAAGGGGCTGGCAGTGTATTTTTTGGCATTGAGCTTGAGGCCATGGCTTTGACACAAGGCATCTGACTCGGTGAGGCCCTTTTGTAGGATGTCCACATCTTTCGGATTTTAGATTATGGCTCCTAGTTTGTAGTCATCTGCAAACTTTGTTAGCCAAAGACCTTCTTGTGTTGACCTGTACTTAAGAGAAGTAGATACCAAACAGGAGAGGACAGAGGACTGAACCCTGTGTACTCCACTTGTCACTAGTCTGAAGTCTGATTTGGAGTCTGCTTCTTTTACAAAGTGGGTTTTGTCAGTGAGCCAGTTGGCAACCCATCTTGTGACATAGGGATTTATAACTAGTTTAGTGAGTTTTTCTATAATTCCAGAGTGGGGGATGGTGTTGAAAGCCTTGGCGAGATCTAGATAGGCCCTTGTCTATGGCTTTGGTGACTGCTTCAAAGAAGTCTGTCAGGTTTAGGAGACATGATTTGCCTTTTACAAACCCGAACTGTGTGGGGTCCAGAGTCTGGGGATTACCAATGTCTTTGTTTGAGTTCCATGATACGTTCCATGGCCTTGCAGACCAGGCTCGTCAGGCTAATGGGGCAGTAGTTCCCGGGGTCTGTTTTGGCTCCCACTTTATGGAGTGGGATAACAGCCGCAGTGTGCCATTCAATGGGCATGCAGCCTGAGGTGAGGCTATGATTGAACATGGTACTTAGGTGGGGTGCCAGTTCATTCTGTAGTTCATGTAGAATGCAGCGTGGGATGTTGTCAGGTCCCATGGATGCTGTGTTCTTAGCTTTGGAAAGTGAGGTTTTCACCTGTGCAGCTGTAATTACAGGAACTTTGCATTCTTCCGGTATAGAAATGGGCCCTTTAGGGGGTGAGAGGGGGTTATAGTTAGCACTGAACACATCTGCCAGGATGTTGGCAATGTCAGTTGGTTCTGTATATTTAGTGCCATTGTGCTGTAACTCAGAGCAGATCTGAGTGTTGCCATTGAGATTCTTGACATAGCTATACAATGCTTTGTGGTTGTCTTTAGAATTGGTGGCGATTTAGTTTTCATAACTAGCTTTGGAGGATTTTGAGGGATCTCAGCTTCTTACTGAGGCTGACCAGGGAGTTCCTCCAGTCATGGGATTTTAATCTTTTTTTTGCAACAGTTTCTTCTGTTGTAGAGTTTGTTTATGGCAGAAGACCACCAGATTGGCTTCCTTTTTTTGGAGGATAGCATCTTGGTTCTGTTAGGGATGGCACGATCCATGCACTCGTGCAAGTGCTTATAAAGTGTATTTGTGTAGGATTCAGCAGTCTTACCTCTATTGTTCATCTACATGGGTGTCGTGAAGTTTGCCACTTCTGTCTTAAGAAGTGTGAAGTTGGCTTTGACGAAATTTTTACGGTTGTTTCCCTAATGGGGGGTGGGGGCAGGATGTCTATGTCTAGGGCGATTAGCTTGTGGTAGGATCTGACCAACAAGGAACTGACCTCTGGTGTGTCGCCCATGTTAGTAATGACCAGGTCTAGGATATTGCTGCCCCTGGTAGGGGTGTGGATAAGTTGATCTAAGGCACTGGAATTTATGAATTCCAGAAAACGTTGCGCAAAAGAGTTGGTACATGAGTAGTTTTTCCAGTTAATAGTGGGGTAGTTGAAGTCATCCATTATCAGGGTGTTGGGTTGTACCCTAATATTTTCTAGTGTATCAAGAAAAGAGGAATGGGAATCCTGGGGCATGGTGGGGAGGTCTGTAGCAAGCTACAATTTGGATTGTGGTCTTGCCCAGAGTTAGTTGCACTTGGATAATCTTGGATGCATTACGCTGAGCATCTAGCTTGGAGGTGTGGACATCCTTAATGAATATGGACACGCCTCCGCCTTTAGTGTTTCGGTCCGGGTTAGGTGGCCGAAAGGTGTGGTATGAGTTAGCCTGGTAATGCAAGGGTGCTCTCTGGACCTTTGAACCAGGTCTCTGTCACTGCACAGATGTCTATGTTCTCCATTTTAAGGAGTACCTCGAGTGAGTGCATTTTGAGGTTTAGACTTGTAGCATTACCCTCAGATTTTGCTTGCTTGTACCTGTTACGGTGGTGAATTTGTCATTTGAACCTGGTCTAAAAAAGGCACTATGGGGTGGCAAGAGCCTTTGCCAGTATCCGGAATCCCAACGGCGACAGGTGCAGGCCATCTCTGACAAAGCATTGTGGTCTGTCGATCATGTCATCCCAGGCAGGCAGATACTGGATTCCCTTAAAATGACACCAGAAGCTTAGCCAATTGTTGAAGTCAATCATTTTGTCCTTGTACTGTGGTATCATTCTGGGTGATGGCAGGATGCTACTCGGGGCTAGGGTCATACCTGCCTGGGGTACAAGATCGGAGAGCTCCTCCATGTCTCTTTTCATGTAGTCCAGGGAGGTACGTCTCAGGTCATTCACACCAACACGGACAATGATCGTCATATTTGTACTTGTTGTGGAGTGACCTGAGTGCGTGCATTATGTGGCAGATCCTGGCACCTGACAGGCAGCTGACAGTAACTTTCTCCTTGTTTAGCCTGGTGAGTGGAACATCTATGTGCTTGACTATAGAGTCATCTGATTAGAGTGTTGGGTACGTTATGCCTTAGTAGCTGAGTGGCACACTGAGTTTGTGGGCTATGTCATTTGGGTTGTGTTGGGTGGTGGAGATTGCTTGCATTTCTGCTTTGGAGGTCCCTGTTGTTTGGGCAGATTTTTATTGAGAGCCTCCATGAATGTAGGCGTGTGTTTTGTGCTTGTGTGTGTGTTTTGGCAGTGTAGGTTTTGAGGGATTGTGTGATGTGTGTAATGAGATGCAAGTGTTTACCTTCTCCTCTTGACTATCTAGTCCAGTCTTCGGTGAAGAGAGCATTGCTTCCAGTTTGGCTATATAAGTGCATCTCTCACAGGTTGTAGTGTTGGGTGGTAGGAGGAGAGGGTTGTCTGTACATGAGGCAATTTCTGCATTGCCCTAAAATGCCCAGATTCATCAGGTAGACTGGAGAAAACACCACAAGCTGACCTTTAGACATCCCTGGATAGATGCTTATTTTTTAAGTACTAAAACCTGTTTTCCTCTAGTCAAGTGAGGAAAGTTGAGTGCTGTAGTAATTTGTAGCTTATTTATTGCTTACAATGAGTTCTCATCCTCTACATGTTCGAATTTGCCTAACACTTATCTGCAGGGATCATGTCAGGTGGTTAACATCCCTGGTAGTAGTCCAAGGTTGACCATTCTCTCCAACCCTGCTGGTTACAGTAATCATGGATGAATTCCCTACATGGGCAGGAGTGGGGGTCATTTTGAAGGGAATACACTTAAAGGTTCTTGGTCACCACTGGAGACCAATCTTCCCATCAGTATCTTGGAGATGAGGGCAGTCCTTGTTCTGCAGGGTATTCAGGACTCCCCCAAGGGTGTGATTTCTATCCAGGTGGTCAGTATGGCAGTAGTCTAGTATATCAACAAGCCAGGAGGAACCCACGCATATCCACTTTGCAGGGAAGCCATGAGTGCATGGCCATGGGCAATGTCTTACATTTGCTTTCTTTTAGCAATGCACATCTCTGGGACTTCCAGTGTTCTAGTGGGACAAGTTGAGTAGGGCCATTCTTCTGTCTCATGTTTAATCCCTCAATCAGATGGTAGCAACTCAAATTTTTATCCACTGGGACCAA
Source organism: Protopterus annectens (assembly GCF_019279795.1). NCBI lineage: Eukaryota > Metazoa > Chordata > Ceratodontiformes > Protopteridae > Protopterus > Protopterus annectens. The sequence goes on along the minus strand of NC_056747.1, from coordinate 218,041,107 downwards.
CCCCGCTGCGATCTTTTTGCTTCAGAGTACAGTAGTTACTTTGTCCTGATCCCTTCACAGGGTCACAGAAGGATGCTGTAGTCCACAATTGGCTCCCAGGTCTCCTGCATACTTTTCTTCCATGCTTTTGATAATGAAGTTCATTCAGAAAGTCAACAGATGCAAGACCAGAATGATCCTCATTGCTCCATTTTGGCCCTGGCAGGTTTGTTTCCCCTTCCTGTGGCCTCCTCTATCTCTGCTGGGCTCTCTCTCTCTGACCCCTAAAGACCTTTGAACTAACTGCATGGTTTCTCCATTTTTGATGTTGGCTGGAGATGCCAGATTTTCCCCTTCAGTGGTTCATATTCCGTCAGCTTCACAAAAGAGGAAAACTAGAAAGGTGTATTTTGAAGCAAATGGAAATGCTTTTCTGTATAAACTTCTTCCAAGGAATTTGATTCCTATTCAGCTCCACTTCCTTCCATCCTGGACTTCTAATCAGACCTTTTCCACAAGGGCTCCAGTTTTTCAGCAATCAGGGTACAAATGTCAGACATTTCTAACTTTCACATTAAACACAATCAAATGCCCATTGCTTCACTTAAGATTTCTAAGGTCTTTCTCAAGGGAACATTGTTATTGAGACCTCCTATTGGGGACCCTTTTCCTCCATGGGCTATTACCATTATGCCTCTTGTACCCCTTAACTTAAGCTTCCTTTGAACCAGCAGCCACAGTGGACTTAACATTTCTGTCTTTGCAAACTATTTTTCTAGTTGTAGTTACTTGCACTAAGAGGATTTGAGTTGCAAGCACTTGCTCGTAAACCTCCATAGATCTTTTTCCATAAAGAGTATCCTTGAGAATCAACCCCGCTTTCCTTCCTAAGGTGGCATTCAAAGTGAACCTTAATCTGCTGATAGATTTGCCAGAAAATGTTCCCAAAATTTTCTAACAAAGGAGGGTATATGGTGCAATTACTAGATGTTCACAGAAAGTGATTTTATCTATACAGGACCAAGGATATGAGGAAATCGTACCAGGTGTTCTCATAAGCTAAGCAGAGCCAAAGTGTATCAAACATTTCTCTATCTAGGTGGCTTTCAGAATTTGTAACATTTATTTGACAAGTTAGATTTGTCTTTACATAAAACAAAAAAAAAAGTATATATAAAATAAAACAACAAAGGCTCGTTCTGCTAAGGCTATAGTTGCATCTTCTGCCTTTGTGTAGGGCCCCTATTGATGACATTTGTGCTGCAGCAATTTGGGCACTGTTCAGACACTTGTCTTACTACATGTTGGATGTACAGTCCAGGTCGTGTGCATCCTTTGGCTCCACCATTCTCAGGAATAGTCTTCCTTGATACCACCCAAGTATTTGGCAGCTTGGTAATCTCTACCAAAGGTTGAATCTGATGGAAATAAGCAACATTGTATATGAAAGTTATGTACTTAACATAATGCTAGGTCCTTGTCTTGTTTTCGTCCAGCTCAACATACCTCCTTCCTCTCCCCTGCCAAAATTGTCATCTACTGCTCCTGATCAGATGGACCTCACCCATGACCTTTGATTGCTGTTTTTTTTTGTCCCTTTTATGACCATTCTGTTTTCTTATGAGCCAGTATATTAGGTTTGTTATCACATAGACTGTATGAATGTGAGTTGGCTGAGGTACTTCAGGGGAAGCTGATGGAATTGTGTACAGGAGGAGTCAGAGCCATGGATCCACAGTTTCCAAAATATGCTGAGTTCATATCCAATCAGATGTAATAATCCAGAGGTTGAACTGGACAAAAACAAGACTTGGATCTAGCATTATTGTAAGTACATAACTTTCATTTTGGATTTAAAACTGTTTATCCTCAAACTAAATTTAACAGTATATTCCAGGAATCGCAAGGAATTTTGAACAATGAAACAACCCTGAAAAGAAAGTACTTTTAAGCCTACTTAACCCAGTGTAATTCACTTCATCAAAAAACGATGCCAATCTAATATTAGAATGTTACATGATGGCAAAAAGAGACAAATTGATTACAACTTGTCCAGGGCTGGCCTTTGGTCAACTGGTGCCCTAGACAAAAGGGCTTCACACCCCTTGGCACCCCCATCCTGGTCAACCTACACCATCCTAATAACTTTTTATCAGTTTGTCTGGCTGTTCAGTTTTCCCTGTATTCATTAAACATATTTTAAAGAAACCATTTCTTTATTACAAAAAAATAAATACTGGAAAAGCGCCCCTGCTACAGCAGTGCCCTAGGTGGCTGCCTAGTTGGCCTATGATTAAGGCTGGCTATGAACTTGTCAAAAAAATAAACTATTATGTGATCTAGCTAATGAAAAATCTACTGGCATTATGAAACCAGAAAAGGGGGGACGTGTGGTTCTAATGTTGGCTCTTCATTATGCCAGTAAAATATTGGAAATTATGAATACCAGTACTTAGTATAACATATTTAGATATGATATAAAAGTAGCTTATTATAAAAATTGATTTATGGTTATAAGATTCAACCTTGTTGATTCACATTTACACATCTTTAAAGAAAGTTAACCCAGTGATTCCTGAGTTCCCGAGGTGCACAAAGTCTTCAGACCCATCTCTAGGACCAGTTGTTGCATCAGCAGGTACTAACACTGAACCTCTGGTTAAGTTTGTTGATTCAGAGCTGAAGAGCATGATTAACAAGTAAGATTGTATTCTAAGTGACTCTTGGCATTCTTTTAAGACCTGTAGCATTTTTTCTTGGTTCGTTCTAACTTAATTTTGTACGTGTTAAAGTAGATTTACTTGTGCATATATGTATATAAATAATGATATGCAATACTATTTTTTGTGAAGAATGGAAATTTTATATATGATTTATGTGTTTTTTACAAGTTTATTTTATTTTTGTTTAGGTCCCATTATATTTTAGCTGATTTGAGGCATTGTATTACATGATGCCAAAATGGTACATTTTAACTGTTTGTCCGTTTTCATTCTGACAGTCATTTTGAAGGGAAAAATGTGCTAAGTAAAGTGCTTGTCATTTTACATTCAGAGGCTGTTTTACAATTCTGGAAATTGGTATTTTTTGCCAATTTGGGAATGATGTCACCACCCTCTATTTGCTCAGTCCTTGGCAGAATGAAGGTTCTCAGCCAGGTACAACAAACAAGCCAATTGTGTGGCCAGGGGGAAGGCTTAATGGTCACGGGAGACGTAGCAAAGATGGATCACAAAATGTGTTCTTTAGTATCCTTATCCTTGGCCGAGTGAGTATAAATGGATGGGGTATTATCTTTCTGAATAGATTTCCCCAATTTGAAATTCCCTGATTACATTGCATAAGGGATCACTGCCTACACATTTTGTGTGTGCAATGCAGTGACAGTGATTCAAAGTTTTTTTTGCTTTTTTCTGTAATTGAGCAAATTTGGAGTTGGTATATATAATCGGGGGGGATGTATGTGGGGGGTACAGTGGGACTTTTCCCCTTGTCAAACATTTTTTGTTCATCTGATTGAAGCTTCAAATGGTTTGTTTCAGCAGGCTAAAACTCCAGTTAACGAGACACAGCAAAACAATTTACATCCTTGGCTCTTTTTGGTAATGCATTTTTTTGTAGCATATTTTCCAGCATGCATTCAGTGATGCTGTAAATTGCAAGGCTTTGTATAAATTGTTTAATGACACATGTACATATTTTCTACCCAGCGTACAAATCAGTCAGACCTAGGTGAAAACTGCCTTGTTAGATGAAAACACTTTGTTCACTAATGAATAGATTTCCATATTACTTTCCAGTTTTTAAGATGAGACAGAGCAAGAGCAGCCATTTTATTCAGAATTTGAATAGAAATGCTTATTTTTTAGTTCTGTTACCTTCTGAACATTGATATGTGCTTTTCATGCAAACCCTCAATGACACAATGATACTGTGGCTAAAATGTCAACCCCCGGATCAAAGTCATAATTTTCTTTACTACCACAACTATATGAATGGAATTTAAAAATGAACGGTGTTTGGCAATAGAGTGCCTTCCGTTAATCGCAGTGATCATTGGCCTTGTCTTTATTTGACAAGGCTTTAGAATTAGTGTCTTGTTTGTGTTGTCATTTTTCTCCAAGACTGTCTGTACTCTACAGAAGAGATGTTCTTTGTTCCCTCTCTTAGTACCTACATACGTTTTCGTATTTCCCTTTCTCCCTGTAGCATCATCTTCTATTTTCATCCATCACCACTCTGGGATCTGCTACACAAGGTAAGTTGTTTCTGAAAGTGTGTTTATATTGCAGGCTTGCTATCTTAACACGAACAATGAGATGGTCAACTTCAGGCTGTTGCAGCAGAATTTTCAGCTGTTTCCAGTGGATGTCTGTCTTAGCAATTCTTACTGGCTTGCTAATGGTTTGAATAAAATATTGCAGTAGTCCATTTACTTTTGGCCATAGTGGAACCACTATTCTGTAGATATCTTGCCACTCACAGAACTCCTTGAATGGATAGTTAACTGGCAGATCATTGTCAGTTTTAACTGATGTCCTTCAAGGATGCATCTGCAGTCCTAACAAATGGGTTGTCCTGCCTCAGGCAGCCCTTCGGTCGGCCGGATTCCAAAGTCTGGGTCTGGCCTCAGCTGATGTCGCACTTCATCCGACGTCATCGCTGCTGGGGTATAAAGGCATCAGCCGACGCCATTTTCCTCAGTCTTTCTTGCCGCGTGGTGCCCAAAGCAGAAGCTGTTCGCAAGTGCCGGTCGGTCAGATCCAGAGATTTCTACTACCGAAGACTTCTAAAAAAGCTAAGTACCCTGTTGGGGACTCTTTCTTGCCTCAGCCGATGTCAGAAAAAGTAAATAATTGTTTAACTTGTGGGAAGCAAATACCACCATGAAAGGTAATGTTTAAACCAGTCATTTATTTTTTTGGAATTCTGATATCTGCATGGAAACTGTCTGATCGTGCTTTATACAGAAACTGTGACATAGCTGTGGTATAACTTTGCATGTTAACTCCAAAATTACTCTACTCACCTTTTCCTTCACTTTAATTTATGCTTTGAAATAGCCTTTTTTAACTGGTTTGGTTATCCTGTTCATAGGTTCATAGGTTGATACTAGGCTGTCTGCCCTGGGGCATTTATAAGCCTAGCCAGAGTGTTTGGCTTTCGCCACCCTTTTAGATTAGTAGACTGTGCCTTTGAATAGTAGGTCACAGAAGATAGACCTTTTAAGGTTAGTTTACTGTGCCTGTGTCTAGCAGGGACACAGAAGAGATCCCCGGGGTAAACTTACGATCTCTCATCCACTCGTCAAGATTCCGCTTAAAGAGGGTCAGTGAGGGACTCTGCCTAACTTGGACTGGGATTTTGTTCCAGAGTGACGGGAGCCTCTGGGATATGAATCTGTCCCTCCAGCATGTCCTATTTATTTCTGTGCTGAGGTTTAAGTCCCTGGAGCGTGTAGCTCTAAGGGATTTGGATTTCCTGAGGTGGAGCATGTCCATTAATTCTGGGTTGGACATGGCTTTGTACGTCAGGCACAGATTGCCTCTGAGTAGGCGGTAAGCAACTGAGTAGAGCTGGAGTTTCTTTAGCCGAACTGCATAGGGCATCTGTTTGAGTCCCTTGATCCTCTTGGTGAGGTACTTTTGGGGTATTTCCAGTTGCTGCAGGTGTCTGGTAAGGTACATCCCAAATGGGGCATTGCATTCAATTATGGGCCTGATGAGTGATTAGTAGAGGGGCACAATAATCTCTCTTGATCTAGATGTGAAACCTTTTGTGATAAGGTGGGTTATATAGAAGATCTTTCTAACCACTTTGGCAACGTGATTGTCAAAGGAGCGATTACTATCTACTTGGGTCCCCAAATCCCTAATTACTACTTCCGTACTTAATGGATTACCACCTATGTGGTAATTTGTGGGCACTTTGTTTTTCCCAAAGGGGATGACTATGCATTTTTTGGCATTTAGCTTTAGGTGATGGCTCTGGAACCAGTTATCCGTCTCTGTGAGACCGTTTTGGACGATGCTTGTGTCAGCCGGAAAGTCTATTATGGCACCCAGTTTGCAGTCATCTGCGAACTTGGTCAGCCATAGTCCTCCCATGTTAGCCTGTACCTCAGAGCAATATATACTGAACAAGAGAGGTCCCAGGACTGAGCCTTGTGGGATGCCACTTGTAAATGGTTTAGAGTCTGACATGGCACCTGCAATTCTGACCATGTGGGTTCTATCCCTGAGCCAGTTTGCAATCCATCTTGTGACATAGGGGTTGATATTTAAGCTGGTGAGCTTATTTATGATGCCCGAGTGGGGTATTGTGTCGAAGGCTTTTGCAAGGTCCAGGTAGGCTGTGTGGACTACCTTCCCTTCATCTATGGCCCTGGTAACTGTTTCAAAGAAGTCGACCAGGTTCAAGAGGCAATATCTGCCCTTAACAAAGCCAAATTGGGTAGGATCCAGTGTCTGGAGGTTCCCAATGTCTTTGAGTTCCATGATATACGCTCCATAGCTTTGCAGACCAGGCTAGTCAGGCTTATAGGGCGATAATTTCCGGGGTCCGTTGTGGCACCACCTTTGTGGAGTGGGACCACTGTTGTTGTACACCATTCCTTGGGTACATATCCTGTAGTAAGGCTGAGACTGAACAGTGACTTTATGAGAGGGTTAAGTTCTTCTTGAAGCTCGTGTAAGATGTAGCCCGGGACACCGTCCGGTCCCATTGATGCTGTGTGTTTTTGCTTTGGAGAGGGCAGTTCTCACCTGTTCATCTGTGATGTCAGGGAGGCTACACTCTGTTGGGATAGACATTTGCTCTTTTGGGGGGGATGGGGGAGGGGATTTGTACTGAACCGGTCTACCAGGATGTTGGCAATGTCTGTGGGTTCAGTGTATTTTTTGTCATTTTGCACCAACTCCGAGCATATCTGGGAGTTGCCACCCAGGTTCCTGACATAACTAAAGAAGGCCTTATGATTGTTTTTAGTGTCTTGTGCAATTTTTCTTTCGAAGCTAGCCTTAGATGATTTTATGAGGGATCGTAGTTTCTTGCTAGTACTGATCAGAGATTCCTTCCCCTTTTGGGATTTTGCTCTATCATGTAGTAGCTTCCTCCTTCTGTTGTATAGCTTATTTATGGCCGGGGTCCACCAGACAGGTCTCCTGCCTTTGGGAGAGTGAGTCTTGGTTTTATTTGGGATAGCACGATCCATGCATTCCTGTAGGTGTCCATAGAATGCGTTTGTAAAGGATTCTGCGGTTTGACCTGTATTTTCCACTGGGCCGGGGGATTTGAAGGATACCACCTCGGTTTTGAGAAGTGTGAAGTTTGCTTTTGAGAAGTTCTTCACCATGGTTTCCTTGGCTGGGGGTGGGGACGGGATATGGATATCCAGTGAGATTAATTTATGGTCTGACCTTACCAATGAGGGGTATACCTCTGGTGTGGAACATAGTCCCCATGTTAGTGATGACCAAGTCCAATATATTTTCCCCTCTTGTGGGGGTGGTGACCAGTTGTTCTATAGCATTTGAGTTTATAAATTCTAGGAACCGTTGGGCGAGGGTGTTGGGGCTTGAGTAGTTTTCCCAGTCAATGTTTGGGTAGTTGAAGTCACCCAATATAATGGTGTTTGGAGAGACCTTCATATTCTCCAGTGTTCTCAGGAAAGCCGAGTAGGGTTCCTGAGTTTGGGAAGGTGGTCTGTAGCAGGCTACAAACTGAGGCAGTTTTGCCCACTGTTAGTTGCACATGGATGGTCTCCGACGCTTCGTGCATTGCTACTAACCTGGAGGTGTGAGTATCTTTGATGTATATAGATACTCCCCCTCCTTTTGTGGTTTGGTCCGAGTTTTGTGGCTGAAAAGCATGGTATGAAGTATAGTCTGGTAGTACTGGGGTGCTTTCGGGAGCCTTGAACCAGGTTTCTGTAACTGCACAGATATCGATATTCTCCATACTGAGGAGAGCCTCGAGTGCGTGCATCTTGAGGTTAAGACTTCTGGTGTTGAGCAGCATTACCCTTAGTATTTTTTTCATTGTGTTGTCTATGGAGGTGGGTTTCTCTTTTGAGCCTTGCCAAAAAAGGCACTATGGGGGTGGCAAGAGCTTTAGCCAGTATTCGAAAGCCCAGGGGTGACAGGTGCAAGCCGTCCCTAGCGAAGCAACGTGGCTTGTCAAGCATGTCATCCCAGGCTGACAGACACTGGATCCCCTTTAAGTGACACCAATATTTTAGCCAATTGTTAAAATTGATCATTTTGTCTTTGTATTGTGGCATCATTTTTGGTGAGGGCAAGATGCTACTCAAGGTCAGGGTCATACCGGCCTGGGCTACATGATCAGAGAGCTCCTCTGTCTCTTTTCATGTAGTCCAGGGAGGTACGTCTCAGGTCATTCACACCAGCATGGACAATGACGGAGTCATACTTGTACTTGCTTTGGAGTGACCTGAGTGCATGCGTTATGTGGCGGATCCTGGCACCCGACAGGCAGCTTACAGTGACCTTCTCCTTGTTCAGTCTGGCGAGTGGGACGTCAGTGTGTCTGACAATAGTCACCTATTACAAGTGTATTAGGTGTGTTGTTTAGCCTTAAGGGCTGTGACTGTGTGGCACACTGACTTTGTGAACTATGTGATACATGGGTATTGGTGTGGGGTAGGGTTTTCTTGGATGTCTGCTTTGGAGGTCTCTGCTGCTTAGGCAGATTTTTATTTAGAGCCTCCAAGTATGTTTTTGTGTGTTTGTCTGTTTGTTTTGCTGATGCGGTAGGTCTATGCGAGACTGGAATTGTGGTGTGTGTGGTTCCCTTCTCCTCCTGACTGACTTCGCCAGTACTGGGTTGAGAGAGCTCAGCCTCCAGTTTGGCTATATAGTTGCATCTCTCACATATATTTGAGCTTGTAGGGAGGAGGAGAGGGTGGTCTGTGTACATAAGGCAATTGTAACATTGCCTCAAGATTCCCAGATTCACCAGCTGGACTGGAGAGTAAACCCGAAACTGACTTTCGGACATGCCTGAATAGTGTAAGGAACTACTTTTTGACTGATCAGAAAGGACCAATAGGGAGCCATGTACTTAAAAGGAGTATAAGAGGGTCTAGTGCTTTAGTTTATTAGTGTTTACTTATAAGATTACTTATAAGAGCAAGTGCATGGCTTTAGGATGAAGATAGAGTGCTTACTTTGAGATTTAGATCAGTTCTAAGGGAAAAAGTGAAGAACAGACTTTGTGGAGCCGGGAATAGTTTAAACCTGATTAGGCGGCGCTGCCCAATGCTGTGCTATGCGCAAAATCATGCAAAACCGCATAAATGCGGGTTTTAAAGCAGGGGAAACTGAAAGGGATAGGAATTGACCCAAAACGGCCAATAAGCTACTAGTTTCAGGGCTGAGACCACTCCTCCAGGGACAGATAGGCTGCTCAAAGCTCCCCACTCTCACTGGTGAACAGAGAAGCTTCCTCCTATCCAAGTATGGATATGGGCAACGCAGGAAACTGTACCACAGTCCGGAATTTAGCAAAGCCTGAAATCTGGACTAATCTAGTTCAGCAAAAGCGGGAAAAGAGAATATTTTTTTTTTTTTTTTTTCAGAGAACAGCAGAAGACGCACAGAAAACACTGTAAATGCTATAAACAGGCTAGCGCACTTTAGCCTACAACAGTTATACAATACAAAAACGACTAAAAATGATAAAAACGAGTGCAAAAACTGTAAAATGCAGAAAAGCAATACAATTTAAACTTTTAAAAGCACAGAGCAGTTTAATTCTGGTGTTTAACTTCAGTATTGGCTTAGAATACTACAGTAGTTTGAAACCGATCATCAACTTGTGCACTGAAGCCCACGGATTAATACACATGCTTAGCTCATGCTTTTGTATCTTATTTCTGGCTACTTCACAGTCTTTAGTATGTCATTTTTTCTTTCAGTATCCTTTTTTGTGAGCTTTATTACGACTGCAATATGATGTATTTTTTGCACGTTTGGCATTGTCTTGTTGTTTGCCCCCTGTATCTGGCATATATTGTTTATACTGTCAATCACTGGTACTTTTGCACTGTTGTTGTGGATATTGTGTTCACTACTTCCGTATTTTGTAATTTTGCTGGTATCTGGTGCATTTTTCTTTTTTTTTCTTTTTTTAGTTGACTGTATTTTCATATTTATCTCTTTTCTGGCTTCTATTTTGCTGACTTTTTCTTTGCACGCTACTATATTTTTAGCTTGGGTTTCTGAGATTTTTGCATGTGCTGCCCTTTAGTACCAGGGAAGGGAGTTGTTAGTTGAATCTTTTAGTCAGAATTTGGCAAACTTTGCTATAAAATGGAACATTGTCCCTGTGAAGAAGTATTGCATTCAACTTAGTTTAGTGCACCTCTCTATCACCACTGCAGTTATTTCATATTACATGTGAGTATGAGATAGGGTATGGTGCAGCACTACAAGCAGAAGACTTTTAGGATATAGGTTCATAGGTAGGTACTAGGCTATGGGCCCTAGGGCCCATATAAGCCTAGCCAAACAGTACCCTGGCTTTTGCCACGCAAGAAAATTATTTTCCTGTGCCCCTGTCAAGCAGAGCCACAGAAGTGATCACCAGGGTGAATTTCCTATCTCCCTTCCAATCAAGATTTTTCTTGAGTGCTAATGAGGAGCTTTGTTTGATATAGATAGGTAGTTTGTTACAGAGTATGGGAAGTCTCTGGGACAGGAATCTATCCCTCCAGCATGTTCTGTTTGTTTTGGTGACAAGGTTTAGGTCCCTAGAGCATGTAGCTCAGAGGGATTGGGATTTCTTTAAGTGGAGCATGTCCATCAGCTCTGGGTTTGACGTAGCTTTGTATGTTAGGCAGAGATCGCCTCTGAGTAGGCGATATGTAACCGAGTAAAGCTGGAGTTTTTTGAGACTGTCTGTGTAGGGCATCTGTTTGAGGCCGGTAATCCTCTTTGTGAGGTATTTCTGTGACCTTTCCAGTTGTAGATGTCTTGTGAGGTACATACCAAAAGGGGCATTGTACTCTATAATGGGTCTAATGAGTGATGAGTAGAGGGGAACAGTGACCTCTTTTTTCCTGGATGAGAAACCTTTTGTGATAAGGTGTGCCACGTAGAAAGATTTCCTGACTACTGTGGCAATGTGATTATCAAAGGAGAGACTACTGTCCATCTGTGTCCCAAGGTCTCTTATCGCACTTTCAGTGTTAAGTAGACTACCGCCTATGTGGTAGTTCATGGGTACAGAGTTTTTACCAAAAGGGATGACAATGCACTTTTTGGCATTGAGCTTGAGGCCATGGCTTTGACACCAGGCATCTGTCTCAGTGAGGCCCTTTTGTAGGATGTCCACATCGTTAGGAGTTTTGATTATGGCTTCTAGTTTGCAGTCCTCTGCAAACTTTGTTAGCCAATGACCTTCTGTTAGCCTGTAGTTCAGAGCAGTAGATACCAAACAAGAGAGGACCTAGGACTGACCCCTGTGGTACTCCACTTGTCACTGGTCTGAAGTTGGATTTAGTCTGCTACTTTCACAGTGTGGGTTCTGTCAGTGAGCCAGTTGGCAACCCATCTTGTGACATAGGGATTTATACCTAGTTTAGTGAATTTAGCAATAATTCCAGAGTGGGGATGGTGTCAATAGCCTTGGCAAGATCTAGATAGGCTGTGTGAACCACCTTACTCTCATCTACGGCTTTAGTGACCGCTTCAAAGAAGTCTATCAGGTTTAGGAGACATGATCTGCCTTTTACAAACCCGAACTGAGTAGGGTCCAGAGTTTGGAGATTACCAATGTCATTGTTTATAAGTTCCATGATGATATGTTCCATAGCCTTGCAGACCAGGCTCATCAGGCTAATGGGGCAGTAGTTCCCGGGGGTCTGTGGTGGCTCCCCCTTTGTGGAGTGGGTTAACCATTGCTGTGTGCCATTCAGTGGGCACAAAGCCTGAGATAAGGCTATGATTGAACATGGTACTTAGGTGGGATGCCAGTTCATTCTGTAGTTCATGTAGAACGCAGCCTGGGATGTTATCAGGTCCCATAAATGCTGTGTTCCTGGCTTTGGAGAGTGTGTTTTTTACCTGTGCAGTCGTGATTACAGGAACTTTGCATTCTTCTGGTATAGAGATGGGGCCTTTAGGGGATGAGAGAGGGTTAAAGTTAGCACTGAACCTATCTGTCAGGATGTTGGCAATATCAGTTGGTTCTGTATATTTAGTGCCGTTGTGCTGTAACTTAGAGCAGATCTGAGTGTTGCCATTAAGATTCTTGACATAGCTATAGAATGCTTTGTGGTTGTCATTAGAATCAGTGGCAATTTTTGTTTTCGTAATTAGCTTTGGAGGATTTTGAGGGATCTCGGCTTCTTACTGAGGCTGACCACGGAGTTCCTCCAATCATGGGATTTTACTCTTTTTTTGCAACAGTTTCTTTCTTCTATTGTAGAGTTTATGGCAGTGGACCACCAGATTGGCTTCCTTTTTTTTGGAGGATAGCATCTTGGTTCTGTTAGGGATTTCACGATCCATGCACTTGTGTAAGTGCTTATAAAGTGCAGTTGTATAGGATTCAGCAGTCATACCTCTATTGTCCGTCAGCATGGGTGTCGTGAAGTTTGCCCACTTATGTCTTAAGAAGCGTGAAGTTGGCTTTGGAGAAATTTTTTACGGTGGTTTCCCTAATGGGGGGGGTGGGATGTGGATATCTAGGGTGATTTGCTTGTGGTCGGATCTGACCAACGAGGAATTGACCTCTGGTGTGGAACCCATATTGGTAATGACCAGGTCTAGGATATTGCTGCCCCTGGTGGGGTGTGGATAAGTTGATCCAAGGCGTTGGAATTTATGAATTCCAGAAAACGTTGAGCACAAGAGTTGGTACATGAGTAGTTTTCCCTGTTAATGGTGGGGTAGTTGAAATCACCCATTATTAGGATGTTAGGTTGTACCCTAATATTTTCCAGTGCATCAAGAAATGAGTGGGAATCCTGAGGCATGGTGGGGGATCTGTAGCTAGCTACAATTTGGATTGCAGTCTTGCCCAGAGTTAGTTGCACTTGGATAATCTCAGATGCATTATGCTGAGAAACTAGCCTGGAGGTGTAGATATCCTTAATGAATATGGACACGCCTATGCCTTTAGTGCTTTGGTCCAGGTTAGGTTGCCGAAAGGTGTGGTATGAATTATAGCCTGGTAATGCAGGGGTGCTCTCTGGAGCCTTGAACCAGGTCTCTGTCACTGTATAGATGTCGATGTTCTCCATTTTAAGGAGTGCCTCGAGTGAGTGCATTTTGAGGTTTAGACTTCTAGCATTAAGTAGCATTACCCTCAGATTTTGCTTGCTTGTACCTGTTACAGTGGTGAATTTGTCATTTGAATCTTGCCTAAAAAAGGCACTATAGGGGTGGCAAGAGCCTTAGCCAGTATCCAGAATCCCAAGGGCGACAGGTGCAGGCCATCTCTGGCAAAGCATTGTGGTTTGTCGATCATGTCATCCCAGGCAGACAGATACTGGATCCCCTTAGAATGACACCAGAAGCTTAGCCAATTGTTTAAGTCTATCATTTTGTCCTTGTACTGTGGTATCATTCTGGATGGATCCTGGCACCCGACAGGCAGCTGACAGTAACTTTCTCCTTGTTTATCCTGGTGAGTGGAACATCAGTGTGCCTGACTATAGAGTTGGCTATGACTAGAGTGTTGGGTACTTTATGCCTTATGGGCTGTGGTTGAGTGGCACACTGAGTTTGTGGGCTATGTGTCATTTGAGTTGTGTTGGGGGGATGGAGGTTGCTTGCATTTCTGCTTTGGAGGTCCCTGTTGCTTGGGTAGATTTTTTTTGAGAGCCTCCGCGACTGTAGGTGTGTGTTTTGTGTTTCTATATGTGTGTTTTGGTGGTGTAGGTTTTGAGGGACTATGTGATGAGTGTGGTGTGGTGCAAGTGTTTACCTTCTCCTTTTGACTGTCTCGTCCAGTCTTGGGTGAAGAGCTTTGCTTCCAGTTTGGCTATATAAGTGCATCTCTCACAGGTTGTAGTGTTGGGTGGTAGGAGGAGAGGGTTGTCTGTGTACATGAGGCAATTGCATTGCCCCAAGATGCCCGGATTCATCAGGTAGACAGAAGAAAACACCGGGAGCTGACCCTTAGACATGCCTGAATAGGTGCTTATTTATTAAGTACTAAAAAACATTTTCCTTTAGACAAGTGAGTAAAGTTGAGTGGTGTAGTAATTTGTAGCTTATTTAGTGCTTACAATGAGTTCTGAACAAGTGCTGAGTTCAAAGAAACAGATTTGAGTGGTGAAACTAGAATACTGGCTAGTTCTAAGAAACAAACTTAAGCTAGAAGGCTTCCCTCCAACATAGAAAGGCTTGGGGGTGAAGAAGCTTACAAACAGTCCTGGATACAGCAAATCTGTATCTGGACTAGACGACTTACAGGAAAGGCAGGAAACAAGCGTAGAAAAAATTTTTTTTTTTTTTGTAAAGTGGAAAGGGGGAAGGAGGAGCAGAAACTAACTGGGTTGGCCTTCTCAAATGTTCTCCCTGGATTAGGTGGAATGAGGTAATGACACTAGACTGGGAGGAGTGTCCCAGATCAAATTTACAGTAGGGGCAGGCAACTGCAAAGCCACCAAGTGTAAAAACAGTATCCCAATAGGGAGGGAGGGTGGTAAACAAAAATTAGAACAAACAAACCCAACCAGATGCTTAACAATTATAGAAAATTCTAGTTAATACATCACACACAGTGAAACTAGCTAGCAAAGTATATGCAGACAATAAAAGTGATATAAATAATTCATATAAGCAAAAAAAAAAAGGATACTTAATGTTATATATCACAGATTAGTTAGCGCAGAGCCCTTCCTCAGACTTCCGATTAGCTCAGTGTGAAATGGCCAGTAAATTCAAATATTTTTCAGTGCTCAGAATCATGGAAAATACAAACTTAACTATTTTAAATGTTTATAGCATCTTCAGTAAAGTATAATTAGATAAATATTACCTGCATTTAAATATGCAAAATGTTGGTGTCTGACATCGGTCACAATTTCTTTTCAGTTCAAACTGTATTAAAGATTAAATAGCAACTTCAATAATATATTTAATAGTGAGTTCCAAAAATCCCTATGATTCCACTACACAGTAGTCATTTAACAATAAGAATTCATATTCTGCCCGCAAATATGTAATCCATTTTTCTAATAAATATGATTTCCATACTTTCTATTAATTATTAATATAGTCAATACCTGAAACATGAAAAATGTCTTCTGAAATTTTTGTATGTTTAAACAAAGCATTACTCTCTACTACGGCATATAGCACTCACATTTTCTAAAATGATGCTTAAATGTACAAGTTGTCTCGCTCGTAAAAAGCTGGACAAGAATGTACCAAATACCTTCACCTCTACATGTTAAAAAGTATATTTTATACAGACTTATGGTATTAACTGTAGTAAATTTCTTTTTTTATTGTATACTTGCAAAAATAAAACCACATGCCATGCATCCATTTATTTCCATGCCATCTAAATTTCTAAAAAATTAATTTACATTTCTTTGAAGAGTTTTTTTGTGATAACACAAAAGCTGTGCAATAGTTCTTGCCCTTCTATAAAAATTTACATTAATCAGGAAGTACTTGAAAAAAGTGCTCATCTTCCTTCATGATATGCCAGTTTTTATTAATAATCTTAAGTCGCCATATTGTTGGAACCAAAGGTAGTGATAAGGAAGCCCCAATATTTTCATTTGTGTTCCTTGGTTTTATATTCCAACAACTCTGACCTTGTCATATCAACTTGCTTTGTTTTAATTAAATCCCTTTAGTCTCTAGTAGAGTTCTGATGCAAACAGAAAAATAACTGCCTTCTGAACAAATTCTTTTACTACCATAATTTGAGATTTCGGATTAGTTAGAATCATGTGTTCTGGATGGCAGCTGGTGGCCTGCAATAGGTAATTTTTACTAAAAGGTTTTCTAAAGAGTAGTCCGTGTACCATCATTGTTCTCTCTTACAGTAAAAAATTTATTTTTTTATCTTGTATTTAGCACTTCCAGGCAAACTCATTTTCCTATTTATTTTCATTCAGGTAATCCAGATATCCTCTTGTTTCCAAGTCCAATTTCCAGACCAACCAGCAGTCATCCAGGAAAAGTCACCATATGTCCATAGTATATAAATGTAACTGTTGTCCAGAACTGTACATTAGTTTCACTTCCATACATCCTGTAAATAAATCAATGTAAATGGGGACAAATGAAGCTTCCATAGCCATCCCATTAAGAGCAATAACAAAATTAAGACCTTTATTACTCAAATTACCTTCATTATTTGTCAGAAAAATATTGTGTACTAAATTATTAGTCATAAACTCAAGTGCTCACGAGCTACTGAAACAGGGACCCAGTATCCATTCCCTTTTGCATGTATCCTACCACACCTTCTAGATTTTCTAAAGAGTTATAACATTGGAACAAGTTTACTTTTATTCTGCGGTGACGCATTCATTTCAGTTTCTATGGCAGAGGATATCTCATTTGTAAAACCAATTTCAGATGAATCGGAACATACAGTGGATATAAAAAGTTTATACACCTCTGTTAAAATGTCAGGTTTTTGTGATATAAAAAATTGAGACCACAACAAATCATTTCAAAACTTTTCCCACCTGTAATGTGACCTATAGCCTGTACAATTCAATTGAAAAACAAACATCTGTTACGGGAAATAATATAAAAAAAAAATACAATAAGCTGGTTGCATAAGTGTGCACACCCTTAAACTAATACTTTGTTGAAACACCTTTTGATATAATTACAGCATTCAGTCTTCTTGGGTATACATCTGCCATCAATTAAAGAGACTCTGATTAACCCTAAATAAAGTTAAGCTGTCCTAGTAGGATTTTCCTGACATTTACTTAGTTGCCTGCAGCAGCAAAAGCCATGGTTCGCAGAGAGCTTACAAAGCATCAAAGGGATCTCCTTGTTGAGAGGTATCAGGAGAAGGGTACAAAAAAATTTCCACAGCATTGGATATACCATGGAACACAGTGAAGACAGTCATCAAAAAGTGGAGAAAATATGTGACAACAGTGATGTTGCAAAGAACTAGGCATCCCTCCAACATTGATGAAAAGACAAGAAAAAAAAAAGGTCAGGGAGGCTGCCAAGAGACCTACAATAACACTGAAGGAGCTGCAGGAATTTCTGGCAAGTACTGGTTTTGTGCTACATGTGACAACAATCTCCTGTATTCTCCATATGTCTGGACTATGGGGTAGGGATGCAAGACTGAAGCATTTTCTTGCACAGAAAAACATCCAGGCCTGGCTAAAATTTGCAAAACAATACCTCGTCTCCCAAAAGCATGTGGAAAAATGTCTGGTCTGATGAGACCAAGGCTGAACATTTTGGCCACAATTCCAAAAGGTACATTTGGTGCAAAAACAACACTTCACATCACCAAAAGAACACCATCCCCACGATGAAGCACGGTGGTGGCAGTATCATGATTTGGGGTTGGTTTTCTTCAGCTGTAACTGGGACTTTAGTCCAGGTGGAGGGAATTATGAACACTTCTAAGTACCAGTCACTTTTGGCCCAAAACCTTTAGGCATCTGCTAGAAAGATGAGGAATTTCACCTTTCACTACAACAATGACCCCAAGCATCCATCCATATCAACAAAAGAATGGCTTCACCAGAAGAAAATTTAAGTTTTGGAATGGCCCAGCCAGAGCCCAGACCTAAATCCAATAGAAAATCTGTGGGGTGACCTGAAGAGGGCTGTGCACAAGAGATGCCCTTGCAGTCTGATAGATTTGGAGCACTTTTCCAAGGAAGAGTGGGCAAATATTGCCAAGTCAAGATATGCCATGCTGATAGACTCCTACCCAAGAAGACTGAATGTTGTAATAAAATCAAAAGGTGCTTCAGCAAAGTGTTAGTTTGGTGTGCACACTTATACAATCAGCTTATTGTATGTTTATTATTTTTTTATATTTTTTTTCCTAACAGATTTGTTTTTCAATTGAATTGTACAGGTTATAGGTGACATTAAAGGTGGGAAATGTTTTGAAATGATTTATTGTGGTCTCTCTTTTTTTTATATCACAAAAACCTGGCATTTTAACAGGGGTGTGTACACTTTTTCTATCCACTGTATATAGACTGCAAACTTCTGGAAGCAGTCTTTTTTTTTCTTTTTGGAAACCCTCCATGTATTAACCCGGTTATCCTTTGTAAAGTGGATTGTTTTCTTAAAATGCCACCAGTTAACTTTTCTGCTATTTCTATAGTCAGGGACATCCTTTTGATATTTTTTCAGTGTTCTAATGTCTGTTTATCAAAACTCACAGTACACTTTTTAAATTCTTCCAGGTTACTTGTGAAACCTGAATGGTGACGGAATTCATTTGCCTGTGAAAATGTCAGTAGAACTTCAATGTTTAAGCAAATAACTTGAAGACCAATTGCTGAACTGATTTCCAGCTTTTTAAAAGGCTTTATCTAGATGAATTGCATTAGGTTCAATAAGAACACTTAATCCTTTATTACCTACCTTAATGTATGCACGCAACAACCATTGATGCCGAAATCTCACTTTCCAGTTTCTTTGATAAAGTCTCAATGGTATCTAGCTAAAAAGTAATGTCTTTTTCGGCTTTTCCCGGTTAGGGGTCACCACAGTGGAATGCAAGTCTGCTTATGATTGGCAGTAGATTTTTACAGTGCCGAGGTGCCAGCCTAACACCCAACCTTCAACGAAGGCACACCCATTCACACTCGCACCTACCTGCATGTCTTTAATGTCACTCGACTGCAGGGAGGTCATGCAGACACCACTCAGAAGGTGCTCCAGCTGGGAATAGAACCGGAGAACCTCTTGCTGTGAGGTGCTCAAGTTGGTGCCAACCACAGCAGAAGTATCTCAAATGAACTCTCACATTTTCCTTTTCTTTTGCAAATTCAGAAGCAAACAAAAGCAGTTCCATTTTACTGAAGAAATCTCCGGTTTCTTTCCACGTTCATCTCCACTGTCAACCAGCATCACCTAGAGGCAACAATAATCATGCAAATAGGACACATGGACCAAAACAACAAATCTGCTTGCAAGAATTGAAAATAGAAGTATTTTACCAAACTTCAACTCTACAAGAAGGCCTTCAGGATATAAACCCAAATACTTTTATCAATGCTTTGAATCATGGAAATGAAAGTTAAACTGGCCAAACTCGAGTGACCAAACAAAGCCATCTGTGGGTAAATCAGCATTGCCCTCACCCAGCAGTGGGTTATTGCTATTATACAATATTTAAGAAAAACTAACTTTATAATGGCACCATGGTTAATGTCTTGGGATTGTTTGATGTGCAGTGTATGTGTATGGGACTGTTCCCACGCTTACAAAGTACACTGGTGGTTTGGAAAGAAATGTAGATGGGGAAGTGTTTGTAAGCTACTGTCAGCTGCGATGTTCTGCATACAGGAAGAATCGTGTACATTTTTCATTTTTTACATAACTGATTCTTGATTGCAGAACATCGTGGTTGACTTTACTAGCTTACAAACACCTTCTAGATCTACATATGTCTCAACCTCTTAGAGCAAGAAATCTGGACAAAGCCATAAATAATGGGGGGATAAAGGTCCAAAAGTAGGGACAGTTTAAGTATTGCTGTTACAAATTAAGTAAATTTGACAGAACAACATGTTTTTGCATTCATTTCCTGAAGGGTGTGAAGTCTGAAACTCAAATGTTTTTTCTAACTAACCATCAATGATTTGCCAAAGAAAAAAAAAAAAAAAACTTGAGAAACAGACCAAAAATCTGAACTAAAATCTGGGCATTGTTCGAAAATGTGTACATTTGAGAGTTATGACTGGAAGTTGTATATGCCGATAGTCTGACCGCTCAAAGATACTTTAGCGGCTGGTCTTTTACTGTTTGTATATTCTCAGTTTACAATAGGTGTGCTGGTTGGGCTGACCAATCAGTATGCTCATTTTTGAATGTTAATGGCCAGTCATTGTATAATTTAAAAAAAAAAAAAATCAACTTCAGTAATGCATAAATTTCATATTGCATTCCAAAATCCCTGTAGTTATTGCACAGTAATTATTTAACAATGTTGTTGTCTTTCGGCTTTTCCCGGTTAGGGGTCGCCACAGCAGAACTCCGGTCCGCTAATGATTGGCAGTAGATTTTCACAAACGCCGAGGTGCCAGCTCGATGTTCAACCTTCAATGAAGGCACGCCCATTCACGCATGTCTTTCGAACGCCCAACCAACTGCGGGGAGGACATGCAGACTCCATACAGAAGGCACTCTCCGCATTCCAGCCGAGAATCGAACGGGAGAACCTCTTGCTGTGAGGCTACAACGCTACTGCTGCACCACCACAGAATACAATAATTATTTAGCAATAAAAATTAGTATTCTAAGTCACTCGTTTACATCACTGTCTAATTGTGGCATCTAGTGGAGTAGAAGTGAATTGCATCAGTAGGAGAAAAATGTTCTTGGGTGTTTACTCTGTTAGTAATAGGATGGAAATCAATTTTTTGAAAGAAAAAATGGATTACATATTTGAGGACATTGTAGAAACCCATTTTAAGCAATTGTTTGCAATGCCTTTTTCTTCATTGATACAATTCATTTCTGTTCCACAAGATGTCAACATTGGACTTAGTGTTGTATATTATTAATGACTTAGGATATGAATTTTGTTTGACTGGCTATTGTGCAATGGAAACCTATACAGATTTTTGGAATGGGACATGAAAAGTATGTATAATGAACGCTGATTAATTTTTAATATTTTTTGAGCTGAAAAGTACTGTGAAAGATATCACTGCTGCCAAAAATGTTACGTATTTAAATGCAGCAGAAAGTTGGCCTAATTGTACATTACCAAAGAAGATGCTAAAAGCATTGAAACTGATTTTACTTTTTTATTTTCCACGATTCAGAGCATTAATAAAAGTATTAAGGTTTACATTTTAGTCTTTCTTGCAGTGATGAACAATTTGGAGGAATACTTTTACTCACAGTTTTTAAACGTATGTTTGCAGTTTTGGTCCATACATTCTCTGAGTGATTATTGCTATACCCTAAATGTCAGCCATATATTTTGCATATTCTTACCAGGAATTACATAAATTTAGCAAAGAGCAGACAGTAACATAAAAATCACCCTGAAAGGTCAACAGTTGTATTTAATTGGTAGTTTCCTGGCATTCATCTCCATGGCAGCACCATAGTCTTGCTGCAACAAGTTCCAAACATCTTTCCTTGGTTAAATTAAGGTCCATTTTTATTCAAAGAAAATAATTTTTATGCAAAAAAAATCTAAAACAGAGATGTAAAATGTTTCTCAAAGTATTTTCTCTCCATCTTGCTGATTTTGCAAAATAAAGTAAACATTTTATGCTTTGGCACTTTACAAATATATATCATTGCTACTACTATATTCATGTTTTAAGCATCAGGAATCCCTCAAAGGAAAAGTTCACTGTAGTTGCTGTATAATGAAACAAACAGAAAAAGTGTGTGTGGGGGTATTATGGAAATGTTTACATTGTTGACTGAAGTGAGAGTACAAGTGGATATCTTATTTAAGAAAAGAAATGCATGAGAAAAAAATGACACAATTTGACAAGCCAAAGCAGATGGCTCAAATGAGCTATCAAAGTAATTCACTGAAAGGGTGGTGAATGAATGGGTGGATAGAGGGAACAGTAAATGAATTCTACAATGCATGGGACAGACATAATGCCATTCTTACATGAACATGAGGCGGGCGAGGATAACCCATTAAGACCTCCAGCTTGTCCAATAAAAACAAGCAGACTAGGTGGGTCATACAGTCTGTCAACTTCAGAACTGATGCATGTCATGATCAATGCATAGCCATATATAACCTTATTTTATTGGCAGTAGATAAGAAGTCATTGTGCCCCTGGTTGTCTTTCAGGCCTGAATTCTGTCTGTCTGTTCAGATTATGACATATTGTATGAAAAGTCTCAATAGGCTAAACTCTTACTCCTTAGCATCTTAGATGAATAATTGTCTTTAGACCCAGACAGGCCAGGGTCTGTCCGCGGTGGTGGTGCTGCGGTAGCGTTGTCGCCTCACAGTAAGACGCTGACCGGTTCGACTCTCAGCTAGAGCGTCTTCTGCGTGGAGACATGGGTGAATGGGTGTACCTTCGTTGAAGGTTGTGCGTTAGGGCTGGCAACTCAGCACGTAAAAATCAACTGCCAATCATTAGCGGACTGGAGTTCCGCTGTGGCGACCCCTAACCGGGAAAAGCCGAAAGACACAACAACAACCCAGGCAGGCCAGGGTCTAGCTTGAAATGTGGCTTTGCATTCCATGCATGTTTATTTAAAAGCCAGGGTCAGGCCAAGTAACTTATGGTGAAAAATAAGCATTTTGCTCATTCAAACCAGTATATGTAATAGCAGAGAAGAACAAATTGCTGCATAATTTAATAACGTGCTGTCATCTGGCCTTGGCGATTGCTCTGGCTTGTGGAGTCCAGCCAGACAACTGGCTTGGCTGTTAAAAGAAACATCTTGTCTTGTCCTCAGTGTTTAGAGCTCAGAATAGTACATGACCCAGATAGCTGGAAATGTATCACGTGATTCCTTGGGTTTAGACTTGCGGTGCTGATATTTAGTTTCTGAAAATATGACTCCATATTCTTTAGCGTAATAAGTGGAAAAATTTAAATGAAGACCGTGAATCACTTCCATGAGGGATGTTTGTTTTCTGAGAATAAGATCATTTCATTGTCTGTTCCAAGGTTTAGTATGTAGATTACTGATGATGGATGAGTGAGAAGGATGAAGGAATTAATTAGATTTCTTGTTTTTCACCTTGTTCTATGAGTCACTATCAGGCAATTCTATTAAAATGAGAATTTAGATGCCATAGCTAACCTTGTCAGCTTACAGTGGCTGAAAAGCTGGTGTAGTATTGAAAGGAAAAAAAAATCTGTTGGTAGTTTATTATGCTTGAGAAGGAAGAACTTCTACAAAACTACATTATGCATGCATTCATACACATGCTCAAAGAACAAAAACCTATATAACAGTCACAGGCAAGTTAAACTCTGAGCAAGTTAAGTTGTAAGGCATGTGCATTTATATGTCCAACTTTAACCACAGGCATTTGGAAATTAAAGCTTGATAGATGGGAGAAGCCTGCAAATAAAAATTGTACTTTTCCAAAATCTTTCATTGCTATGCTATGCAAATAGCCAGGAGTATAGAAATGGTTTAGAAAGCAATAGTACAAAGATACAATTAAAATAACACACAGTCATAGATGGCTACTGTGCACATCCTGCGGCACTACTTCTCGGTTCCTATTCTGAGTACTAATATGCGCAACACCGCCAACCCTGCTATATGCTACAATGGGATAAAGCCCCAAATGTGATGCAGATGGCCTGGGTTTGATTAGAGGTCCGGGCAATGTTGCAGCCAGCTAGGAAAGGTGAGAGAGTGGCTGATGCCGACTTGATCATCTGGGAGGAGGTAAGTAGCCAAGTCTGTTGCACTACTGACACCTAGCTGAAGTTCGCTAATGCAGCAGCATACCTAAAGGTCATGCATGTTCAAGCAGCATGCACTGTAGATAGAGCTGAGCACTGCATGTATGTCCTCATGTATGGGGTCTAAAATTGCAAGCTCTTTGCTTGTCATATCTGCTGCAGGCTTGCATTGGAAAACTCTGATGGCTACCTGGATAGCAGCCTACCCTGGCCAGCCAACCTGCCCCAGGAAAAATGGGCTGATTGGACAGTGGGAGTGCTGATGGTTGGCAACCATGGAGTGAAAAAAGATAAAGAAAAATAGAATGTTTTGAGTAAAATAAGTAGAACAATTAAAACATGGCAATGAAAACCCACTGGTACTGAATAAACTGCAGTATCCAGGAAGGGACACTATAGTACTGGCACTAAGAGTAAGCACAGAGTGAGAATGTAGCATTTTATTGAGGGCAGACATGCATTAAGGATATAGCACCATATAGGCAGTGGGACTACGTCATTGATGCACCAACGATTAGGATACTAAGAGTAAACACTGAGGATCATACTTCTCAACTGTCCAGATTTTCACAGAATGTCTAGATTTTTGCCTCGTTTTTGGTCTATTCCTTATAAAATTTGTGGTTTTCTGACAAATCACTGGGATGATCTGAGGATTTAAGTCCCTAAATTACATACATTCGAGTTTGACTTCAAATCCTTCATAAAAAGTATATTGACAGTAAGCCTATTACTCTAGCAACTTTCTAAGAGCAATATTTAAAATCTGCACTCCCCCGCGCGCACACACACACACACACACACACTTACTTATTAGGCTTTGTTCAGATTACTTGTACTAAGAGGTTGAGAGGTAGGCTGAGGATGTAACACTATTAGTCATAATGAAAGAATAAAATTGGCATTTTGGGTAAATAATTAGTAAAGATATTGTACTGATATGGAGGGTTAGCATGCAATGAGGTACATAGGACAGAATATGCACAAAGTGAGCATATAGCAGACAAGCTGAGGATAAGTATATAGTGGGGCAGATACAGCAGTGGTACTGAGGGTAAACATTCATTGGAGACATAATACTGCTGAACATAAGCATGCAGTGACAAAATAGTGTACACTGAAGTTATGACCCTAATAATGATGGTAATCATATAGTGCATACATAGTTAAAGTGCATTAGGCTAAGCATACAGTGAGGATGCAGTACTGATACTGAAGGCAAGCATTCAGTGAGTATATAGTAGCAGTACCTATTCTAAGCATACTATCAGAATGTAATCCTGCTACTGAAGGTAAGCCTGCAGTGAGTATATACTGTAGTAGCAGTGGATAGGCTAAGCATGCCATAATTCAGTACTTGTACTATAGGTAAGTATTGCAGTGAGTATATAAGAGAGGCAGTACCTGGCATTAAACTACTGCACCAATAGCAAAGGTAAGCCTGCAGTAAGTATACAGTGGCAGTGCAAAGACTAATCATACAGTGAGGATGCAATACTGATACTGAAGGTAAGCATGCAGCGAATACGTAATGTATAATGGTAGTATGTAGGCAAAGTACTGTATTGATTCAGAATGCTGAAATGGAGTTTGAGGTGGAAGCCACATGAGCAGGGTAGACTGTTATCCCAGGTGAAAAGTGTTATGGCACTGTTAAGTGAGTTAAGGCACAACCAAATGCGTGGCTATCTGTGCTAGTTTGAAAAGTGGAAGAATACAAAGGCATATTGGTGTTGTGATCAAAGACTACTCATTTTGATGTGCTTTTACCTTTAATGTCAACATCATTCAGCAAGAAATGCTAAAATCAGTTGTTGATGGACATCCTGCAGACCTCAATGCAGAATGCGGTGGCTATGGCCAAGGACAGTATGAAGGACAATGTCACCACAAATAGAGAGGTGACTGCATGTTTACCCAGATGTAAAGCATTGACACGGGCCAGCAAGCACAAATGGCCATCAGAAATCGTGGACTAGACAGGGTTATGACAATAATGGAGCTACTGCCGTAGCATGGCATGTTTCATAAACTACATACTGAAAAGAGAATAGTTATGACAGCAGCAAAGAATATCAAATACCTAAATGATGGCACTCAAAAGAGTTACTGATCTCCATTTATTCAGCCCTGATACTGTTCATTCTGTCAATAGCATTTGCTACTGTAGATCAACAGCATTTGGACTGAGCACCTGGCAACAGCTGGTTTTCCCCAGGTGGTCTCGTGGATTAATTCTTCCTTAACTTACCCACTGAACTCTGGGGTTCTGTAGCAGTCTTTCCTGTAGCTATTTGTTCATTGTATATGTACCTTATAACTATTAGCCATTGGAGAGAGGTTTGAGGTATCATTCCTATGCAGATGATTGCCAGTTGGACTGTCCTTTCCTCAGGTGAAAATGGCACTCCTGATTACACCAGACAAAAGTCATAACATTGTCTTACAATGACCGAGAAATAGCTGTTTGAAATTTAATTCTGTCAAGATGGGGGTATTCTCTATATGAAAACCTTAGGGACACTAATGTTCCATGCATGTTCCCCTTGATTTTTATTGGGAGAACAGACTGGAATTTCTACTTTCATATATGTTCCCCACTGTTTATAGGCAGAGCAGACTGGAATTTCTACTGTCTCTTGTATGTTCCCCACAATCATTTTTTGGGGTAAACAGAATTTTGGTGCAATCCCTGGTGTCCAGCTGGTCACTGAAGAGCCATGAGTGGGCTGTGTGGTTAAATAACATGGTTTTCATTTAAAAAACACCGGCAGGATAGGATCATATCAATTCACTGAAGTAACTTTCATAAAAAACACTATCATTGAATATATACCAAAATCCTACAAAATGGAACCCTGCCCCTACTTTATTTAGCATTGTTGGAAGTTGTGCTTAAATATTTGTTTCACTACTTAACTTACTGTACAATTTTTGTTAAGTTGAGTGCCGCAGATATAATACGTGTAACTTTTTCCTTGTAAGGTGTTTGCCCTTTTTTCATGGTTGTGCAACTGCGGATTTTGTATATTTAAGAGGGAGTGGAGTGGTTTTGTTTGTTACCAAGGACTTGATATTCTGGCTAAAGCCTTTGCAGTCACCATAGTGCCCTTTTTTAGGCAGAGATCATCTGCTGGACATTCCCACCTAGTAGATTCATATTTGAAACGCATTGAAGTGGCACATCTCAACAGCACCAGGCGTCTTTAAAAAAAAATAAAAATTTGAGGGTCTGCTGAAACTGGAACACATTCATATATGTGTAGTTGCATACCCTGGGATTCAGAAAGCTCGTTGCTGATGGTAAAAGCTGTTGCCAAAAGCGACTGTTTCCACAATCCCAGAAAATGTCAGTCAGAGACATGTTTGCCACAATGAGGAAATACCTCATTATTAGCTCATTTGCATGTCTTTGAATTGTCTACTACAAGTACTAATCACTTTTTCTGGTAGTCAGCATTGGCAGCCCATGCATTGTGTTGGAGCAGACACCTCTGTTATTCACTCTTCGACATAAATGCAGAAGTGCGAGCATGCACATATACTTCTGCTTCTGAATTAGCAGAACATCCCTGATGGGTCGTCTTATTGTCTCTCCCCTCATAAATCACACATTGTTATAGTCAGTCAATAATGCCAGACATTAGAGTTTCACTCTTATTTTTCATAAAGTGCATCAAACCTCCCTTCCCTTCATGTTCAGCAGTACAGAACACAGTTCTGCAACCAATGTTTCACTAAAGCACTGTATCATGGTAAAATCGCAACAGACCTGTTGCTCTCAACTTTTTATGCAAGTCTAAGTAATATTTTAAAACTGTTCCTGATTTTACAGAACATTCCTCATGTTGCCTTTAACATATGCCCTGTCCCTCATAAATCATGGACCATTGCAGTAGGTGAATAATTCTTGGCATTACTTTCATACTTGCTACAGAGTGGAAAAATAAAAAAGTCTTCTCAGTTAGTATCAGATGTTAAGGCTCCAGCTTGTCAAGCTGTTTTCTGTGCCAAGAGTGCAAGGCTTAAACTTCCACTCCCTTTTTCTTTACCTTTTTTAAGACATAAAGTTAAATTAAACTTTGTCATTTAGACCTACACACGTGTAGCCTAAAGGAAATTTCATGCATCAGCGCAATTCTTGATCACAAAGGAAAGTGAAACAACACAGGTAGAGCAATAAACATTACTAACAAATACAATACTACTCCCAATACACATAAGAAAGAGCAGAGACATTTACCAACACTCGTATGAAAAGAATACCGTCCTCTGAGTTAAATTAACTACCCTATTTAAAGTAATAGAAAATACGCTACAGATTTGAACAATGACAGTTATATTTCTAATATTGCACTTGGGTGAGTTAAATACTGGCTATGGATATAATAAATATTGCACTTGGAATATATGTAAGTATATATTGCACAAATAAAGTGGACTTGTGTCCAGACACCAGGGACTAATGCCAGAGTTCAGAAGTCTAATCCCTGTAGGGTAGCAAGTGTTACTTAATCTTGTAGTCCTGCAGTGGATGCTGTGATATCTCCTGCCTGATGCCAGATGCTTATAGTCCATGAGCATGATTGCATGTTGTGCTGTATTTTGGTGGCCTTTTGTATGCTTCTTGTAGCATAAATATGTTGTATCGATGGAAGACAGGAACCTGTTACCTTCTCTGCCATCCTCACCTCTTTGTAGCACCTTCCTTTCCATAACTGTACAGCTTCCAAACCTCACTGTGAATTTGCAGGTGAGGATGCTCTCTATTGCACCTTTGTAGAAGGTGGAGAGGATGAGGAGGAAGCTTAGCTTTTTTCAGACTTCTTAAAAAGGGGAGACATTGATTGGCTTTCTTGACCAGTTCGCTGGTGTTTTCCCAACCACAAGAGATTCTCTGACACATGAGCACCCAGGAATTTTGTAGTCTTAAACCTCTCTACACACTCATCAGTGATCCTAAACACTGGGTGGTTTGGTCTCCTTTCCTGCAGTCGATTATCTCTTTGGTCTTGCTTAAATTCAGGTCAAGGTTGTCCCCCTCACACCAACTGATCAGAGATGCCTCCTCACTGTACCCCCTTTCATCCTCCTTTGTGATGAGCCCCATGACTGTGGTGTCTTCAGCAAATTTGATGATATGGTTGGACTTGTGCTCGGCATAGCAGTCGTGGATCAGAATGGTGAATAAATGGGCTGAGAACACATCCCTGTGGAACCCTGGTGTTAATTGTGATGCACTTAGATGTGTTCTTAACTGAACACATCCTCTGTGGTCTTTCAGTCAGGAAGTCCAGGATCCAGTTAAATAGTTGTTCACCGATTTCTAAATGTGTCAGCATTTCTATCCACTGCATTAGTACCACTGTATTAAATGGAAAGCTGAAGTCTGAACAGCATCCTCACATAGTTGACTTAGCCCTCTAAATGCTCAAGGGAGATGTGTGGTGCTACTGATGTGGCATAAGTTGTGGATCAGTTAGTTCTGTATGCAAAATGCAGATTCAGAATCAGGTGTTAGGCATGATGAACAATGTTTTTGATCAGCCGCACAACGCATTTCATAACATTGGATGTCAGAGTGACTGGTCTGTAGTCATTGGGGCTGAAGGGAGTGGTTTTCTTAAGTACTAGGATGATGCTAGTTTCCTTCTAGCATGAAATTTT
>NC_056747.1:217974817-218011380 GCF_019279795.1 Protopterus annectens | reverse complement strand
GTTGCAAATGGAAACCAGGTTTATTCTCAGTTATAAAACTTTGTTTCCAAATGGGTTAAATATGGAAATTTAAATCCAAAACTCATTTTTTTCACATATTTCTCAGAGAGCATAGATGTTGAAAATGAATTCATATAGTTTAAATATTTATAAAATTGGATGACATATAGAAGTGTTTTTGTACACGTTTATTAAAAATAATGTATGTAAAGACATTTTATAAATGCATTTAAATGAAGTTTGAAACCATTTGGTTTCATTTCAAAAGACATTGTTCCAAGATGCAGGTTATATTGTTGCAGTAACACTGAAGGCAATTAAACAAGGTTGATGGGTTAATGTGCATTAATAATTCAATTAAGTATGATATAAAAAGATGGTGTTTGATTCAGTAAAATGTATTCCAGGAGAAGGAGAAGGCGAAGGCCGAGGTACCAGAATTAAAAGAATTTTCAAACTCACAGTGGATGTGTTCTCGTTCTGTATATTTAGAGATTTTGGTGCTTTGAAGGAGTGGAGGCGTTGTGTTTTCAAACTTGTCTTTTAGTCAGCTCAGCTTGAGCTGCTTGACAGTTCAGTTTGTAAAAGTTGCCCTAAAGCTTTTATAGCCTTGTCAGAATATAACCCATACAGCTAAAGCTGCTGCAGCTGTCTTCAATATGATGAACATCTCCCCTACAGCTCAATGTTTCTAGTCTAACTACTTGCATTCTGTCAGAGCAAAACAGTAACTTTTGTGAACTGGTAATGTTTACTAGCAACTGCTGCAAGTCTTCCCAGGAAAGAGCATTATTTTTGACATGGCCATGGGACAAACTACCAGTCCCACAGTTGGTCCTTCTTCCAGCCACAAAAAAATAAATAAATAAATAAAAAATAAATAGGCTGACAGCCAATGCCAATACACCAGGCTATGAATTTGCCTCAGCCGCAGTTGGGCAACTCTGTTGCTGCCATTTGTTGTACCTCAGACCACCTATCTTTTACACCATATCTCTCTGGTATAGCACATACCTGTCTGAGGTCTGAAAGGACAATGCTAGGAACAATAAAATGTCCACGTCCTGGTATAAAAAAATCACCAAAAATGGAGCTGTAAGGAGGGACTAGCTACTTTAGCAGCTACTATTCAAACATCTATTGTCAGGGTAAGTGCAATGGTAAGTTCAACTTGCACAACTGTACTATGCTCATCAGATAATTAAAGCTACTGCAGCAGTGATCAATATGGGTAGATTACCTTAGCTAACTACATTTGGTAGGATGATGGAGAATGGTCCAGGAGCCTCTGAGGAATGATGCTAGCAACACCTGACCTAGACCTGGAGAAAGAATCTACCTTGTAGTGCTTTGTAAACCTATGCACAGAGGATCAAGCATCAGCAGATCTAGAATATTTAAAGTCCAATCCTTTCCAAAAATCCATAGATGAAGTCAGTGCCCTGGTAGAATGTGCTTTAACTCTGCCAGGAGTAGTTTTGTTGTGATGGGAACAAAAGGTAACAGCCCAAGATAACCATTTGGAAATGGTTTGCTTCCACACAGGCTGTTCTTTCTTACTTTTAGAAGAAATGAGCAACTGATCAGAAGTTCTGAAATATTTTGTTCTGTCAAGATAATACCAGAGTTGTCTGTGGATGTCCAAGATATGTTGTATCCTTTCTCCCACATTTCTAGGTTCAGGAAATGAAATGGTTTTAACTTAAAATAAACATGGTTACTACTTTACTCATAAAGGAAGGATTAGTTGTCAAATAAACCCTGCCTCTATGGAGAATGAAATAAGGTTGACTCACCATAAGAGCTTGTAATTCAGATACCATTCTTGCAAAGGTCAGCGCAACCAGTAAAACTGTTTTGTATGATAAAAATAATCTCTCTCAACTGTACAGATTTTTTACTCATATGTTTGGACCATTTCTCATAAAATTGTGTTTTTTTCTGGCAAAGTGGCAAAACCTTGAGGGTTAAAGTCAGAAAATGACAGACATTTGAGTTTCAGACTTCATACCCTTCAGAAAACTCATGCTAATGCTGAAGCTGTTATTTTATTAACTTTCTAAGTTTGTAAATCTCACGTCAGCCATTCTAGCTCATTAAAATGGAACAAGTGTTAGCCTCTCTAACATAAAATTAAGATCCTGAAGAAGAGGCACTAATTTTCTTAAAGGCCTCTTATGCAAGACCCCTTTCAAAAACATTTTGACATGAGAATGCCTTGAAAGAGGAGGATCCACGAAAAGACATACTGAAATGGCTGACACATGAACATTGAAAGAGGAATAAGGCAGGCCATGGGAAGGTAATTGACACAAATATTGCAAAACCAAAGAAAGACTAGCGCTGAATGGGTGCTGGTTATGTTGTTGGCACCAAACAGAAAACCTTTTCCATTTGCTATTGCCTCCATTAGTACCTACCTGCAAATAATCAGTAAAGAGGTGCCTATAGACTCTAATCCAAGCAGTCAGTTGAAGTTGTCTGGGGTTGGAATAAATCCTTGCTTGAGGAAGAAAATCCTTCACATGGAGATTCAGATGGCATGCTCTCTTCAAAGTCTGAATCAAAAATCTGAGGAGGGAGAAACCTGGATCTGTCCAATTACATTCCTCTACAGACCAGATACAATTTCTTGAATCTCTTCAGGAAAAGAGGAATTAATTTCTTTTACTAGAAACCACCAGATATGAAGTGTCAATCATTACAAGACCCTGAGCCAAACTACTCCTGCCCAGTGAAACTGGAGCAAGAAATATAAATGCTTACTTTTCTGTTCATTTTTGACAGGAAAGTGGGACAAAGATTAAAGGAAGCAACAGCTTCTCCAAGGGTGGACATAACATTCTGGCTAAGCAAGGGTACCTTCCCTGCTCCTTCTCCAAACATAAAGAAGAGCAGATCTCCTTTATCCACTGAGAGGACTCCAACAGCTGTAGGGGGGACATGGCTAAGCTCTGGTCCATAGTGGCTGTATAGACAATACTAGAGAGATCTGGGGGAAAAAAGATGAGTGGCCTGAGGAATCAGCTTCACCCACAGCGCAGTCACCCACCTGTGGGTGAAGCAAATTGTTAGCCTACTGTGGAAGCAAAAGATATTTAAAATTTTCTTTGTGTCAGGAAGACTGACCATGGGACAGGTAGTTTGTTCTATAGTAAAGCCAAAAATTGTGCTTCTTTCTCATGGAAACTAAGCAGCACACAGTAAAATTTTAAAGGCAATAAAAACAGAGTGAAAAGCACAATACAATTTACCAACCTCTGAAAATAATTTAATCAGAGTTTCGCCACAGAAGAATGTTTAAATCAACTTTTAAACTGTCAAGCAAGTGCACTCCCATCACATGACAGTAAATAAAACACATTCCTAGTTTAAAATATACTTTCCTAAGCAGGAAAGGAAGTTTAAACATTAAAATATGTGGTCATTTTTTCCGCAACGGGAATTTACCTAACCAGCAGTGAAACAACACAAGCCAATAGTTGATCCTCAAAAGCCCATACAATAGCACTCTCTCCAGTGGCAGGAAAGCTCTGTAAGGCTTGCATCCTAACCCAAGTCAGCACAGCTCAAAGTAATAGTTTGGGTATGGAAGTGCACTGAAGCTTTGGAAGCTGTCCGGCTGTAACCATTATAGCTTAGGCTACAGCAGCAATGATCATTATGAAGAACATACACTTAAGGGGTTGCCAGGGTGGGAAAATGAAGGAGAATAATGGAGGACATAGTCAATATGTTTTTTTGGGCAATGTTTGGCCTTAGGAAGGTCCACCTTTCTTTTTGACACCAATTTTCTTTCCCTGCCTTTTGTTGCAACTACTTGAAATACTTTCTATAAAAGGACCCTGGACTAGAAGGAAAATTTCTGCTGTTCTTGGCTACGGGGATTGAAAAATCTGTGTAATCCCTTCATCAAATTTCTTGAGTACCTCAACAGAGAAAGCTCCAAACAAAACTTATCTAGAAGTACAATCAAAATTTTTGCCTTAACAACCTCTGGTAAATTGAGTGCAGACAAGCAAATCTCCTCAAACGAATGAATGGCAGCAGGGTATGTTACAATACCCAACAGTATGTTTTGTAACCTGTGATACTAAGGAAAGTAGAGGTTAATCAACAGTTATTGTTTTCATATTGCCAAAAGAAACTGAGAAACTGTCGTGTTTGGCAGTTATTGCTCCAAAGGCTAGATAGAAGAGGTGTTTACCTCTGTTCCAAATCTATCAAAGGCTCTACCATCTGTATCTGATGTTAAGGGGTTAAAAACCATAAGATATTAAGAACAGGCTGTTTTTGACAGTGAAACCACAGAAAGATCTGCCCTGGGATTTCTAAAATGAAATTGCAACACTGAGGGACCTTGTATAATTTGTCAGATTTTCTAAAGACTGGCTATCCAGATAGCTTAGATGCATTAAACATATCTTCTATGCTGCTAAAACTGGAGGAATAGCCGCTGGTTGTGGAGAATCAACCTGCAATAAATCATATCACTTATATTTCAGGAATTCCCTTCTGTTCCCACTTGACTCCTTTTAAACTACCAGTGGTGGCTGAAGGACAATTCTTGAAAATGGGAATTTAAAGAAACATTTTCCACTGACTGATTCCCATTTCTCTGGAGTAGACACCTAGGAGGCATAATCTAAACTCACTTCCTGAATATCAGAGTCTGAAGGACAGGAGGATCATTTTATTTCTGACAGGGGAGAAAACCCTGACTGTAAGGCTTCAAGCAAGTCTTTGGCAAAGAAAAACTACCTTAACGTCCTTGGAAGGATTTAAAGAAGTGGACTGGACATGTGCTTCAGCTTATGCATCCTTTTTTCGGGAGTCTCTAAAGAAAAAAGAGCACACTGATGTACAGATAGTCTCCCATTGTGTGATTCCTCAGTCCAGGTCTCCAAAGGCTAGATGCCTGCCCCTTCTGGTTTCAAGAGTGGTTCTCCCCTGCCTGAAAAACATGCATGTGCCTGACTCTTGGTTCTCATCAGTATTTCAAGCAGCAACACTAGAGGAGTCAAGAGAAGATAAGAGCAGTCCAAGGGCATAATCACAGCTGCAGAGGAGTTGTCTGTTGAAAGATGATGCATAGGGGACATCAGAATGGTAGCCAAAGGCTGTCAATTCACAACTTTTTCTTCCTTGGGGCCTGGAGGGAGGACCTCTGAGGAAATGAAACCCTGCACCATAACTTTGAATCTTTGGTTTTCTAAATGTAGCAGCAAAGACGTTTGCATGTTCCTAAGGGTTTTGGGAGTAAAAAGTTTACAAACATAACTGAATAACATGTTCCTCCCATAAGCAGAGACTTGGTATTTGGTGATAGTTATAGGGAATCTGGTGACAAACACTTCCCCTTTCTCGCAGACATAAATCCTTGAAAAAACAGGTACACATTTCTTACAAAAAGTAGGAAGTAAGTTGCTAATGCAGTACTTATGTGCCCTCTTGATGGCACTGACTACTGACCCTGTGAAGATGCAGTCAAGAGCAAGTTTTAGTGGTAACTTCAAAACCCAAGAAGTTTTGAATTTTACCACCCATACATTCTGCCTTATACTATCTCACACATGTTCCAGCATATGTAAGGGCATATGGAAGGTGTCCTAAAACTTTGGAAACTAACCGGACATCCGATCCTTGGCATGATGCAGCCCATATAGGTTAGGCAGTGATACAATGATGAGCATCTTCTAAAATTCAAATCCTCAAACAGTAAGTGCAAATTGTTAATCACTACCTATGTTAAAGAGAACCACAAACCTTTCTTTAGCCATGTCAGAAACATAAGAAATAACCATAAGTCCTCTGAATTAGTACAAGCTAACATCACAGACTCTTCCACAGAGTACATTGCCAACATATTAGCAGATAACTTCAGCTCAAACTATACCCGGTCTCCCCCAAATTGCTCAAAGCATATTACCATGGCTACACCAGCCCCACAAATGACCTTTTAGCAAGTCCTAAGTGCTGTCTCCAAGGATAAAAATGCTAGCTCTATGGGCCCTAAAAATGGGCAGGTTGTCTTCTTGTCAGCATCAAACAGTGCCTGTTTAAATTTTATTACATCTATTCAGTCTCAGCCTCTCCACTGAACACGTCAAAGTATGGAGAACTGCTGCAGTCATCCCCCACTACACAAAGGGGTACCCATAACTGATCCAGGCAACTATAGATCCATCAGACTCACTAGCCATATCTAAGGCAATGGAGTGCATCTTTATGAACCTGATAAAATAAGGATATAGGCACTTATAAAAAAAACTACAGATAAGGCAGGTAAGGAATTAATCGACCAAATAACGTGAGCAGAAAAAATCTACAGACAAGGCAGGTAAGGAATTAATCTAATAACTGTAGCACTTATGAAGTTTCTTTTATACTTAGAGCAATAGCACACTGTATTCATTTTAAATAGTGCTCAACTTAAAGTACACTTTACACCTGCATTATTGTTGGTGGTTGTTGGTGACTGAATTTTCTGTCCATGTCATTTGTGAATTAAGCTTCGGGTGCTTGTGTTATTCAGTATTAAAAACTAGGACCAAACTAATTTGCATCCGTTAAAGGCAGATCCTGCCTCTTGAACCTAGCATACTTTTTTGAAAAAGTTAAAGGCATTAGACTCAGGCAAATTGATTCACACAGTATGCCTGGATTTGGCCAAAGCATTACCTTTCCTCACTCAGGCATCATTGATAAGCTAAACCAACTAAATGTAAAACTATGTTACCTGCTGGATAAAAACTAGTGCACTGACAGAACTCAGTCAGTTAGCTTTGCAGGCACTCTGTCAACTAAAAAAGTTTCAGTGGTGTCCCTTGGGGATTGGTCCTGGGACCACTCCTCCTTGGTATTTACTTTTTCTGATGTTACAGCAAACACCAAGGCTGACGAAGACAATTCATTCTGCCACACTTAAAAAGTGTGACAGAATAAAGTGTCAAACAATAATTAAACCTCTTAGTTCTATAGATGGGCACTTTGACTGCTTGACAATGCCAAGTGCTTCACTGCCTTTCAAAGCCTTTGAAAGCCAGTAAAACACATGGTGCTCTTAAACAATTTTGCTCGACAGGAAATTTTTTGCCATCCATGTTTTGAACATAGAATAAGTTGATTATAAAAGACCAGATCATAATCCTCTATATGGTATAATGCAAGCTACCATAACAATGGTGTCTTTGGTGGTGGAAACATTTAAAACCTTGTCAGCAGGATCAAATAAACTTTATAATAATTAGACACAGCAGTACACAATATTTTCTAAGGGATTCATTTAAATGTCATTTGCATATCAGATTTCAAGCTTGTTCTAAGGTTTAAATAAGTCTGTGGAAGGAAGACAGTATGAGTGTCTGAAAATGAAAACTAGATTTGTTACAAAAAGAATTAAATAGTTTATTAAGGCTCCTGATACTTGTATATTAGAAATCAGTCACAAAAAAAAGACAGCAACACCACACAAAGAAAAGTAAACTACAGTTATTCATTGAATCTGTAATGTACAAAAAATATCCAGTAGGATAAAGAGATAAGCCAGTAGCCACCAAATCAAAGTTATTTATCATAGAAGGATAAGTAAAATAATTAGAGCATAACTATTAAAATCTTGCTACATTGCACCCCAATCTCTCCAAATTAAGTATGCTTAGTTAATACAAGAATTAACATCCTTATAACAATAGGAGTCTAACATTAAGTTAATTGAAATACAAACAAAATAATGCAAGACCATTTAAGATGAGAGAGAAAAAAAATAAAAAAAATAAAGAGACAGGCATACATGGTTTATTTGCAAAGTAATAGACAACATCCTCCAGAACATAATGCATGTATTTGCGACAGCTTGCATTCTGGTTTGGAAGTAACATGCAACCCTTCTTAAAGTCAATGG
The DNA here is from genome assembly GCF_019279795.1 of Protopterus annectens. Lineage (NCBI taxonomy): Eukaryota > Metazoa > Chordata > Ceratodontiformes > Protopteridae > Protopterus > Protopterus annectens. The sequence continues at coordinate 218,003,477 of NC_056747.1, read as the reverse complement.
AGGGCTCAGTACATTCCAATTTCTACAAGGCACTTGCTTTAGCTAATACAGATTATAAAATCTGTATGTACAGGTGGATAATAAATGCAGAGTTTTGTGCCATTTGGTACACCATGGCATAGTGGCTCCCCACCAGAAAAATACGAGAGAGAAAATGGTGTGATATTCCCACAAACTATATCAAGACAAACTTCCAACAGTAATACAAGATAGATATTGAAAAAACATTTAATAATTCGAAATGGATATTTTAGGTATTGCAGAAATTTGAGTTCTCACACTGTTTTGGTTAGGTTTTGTAGTTTAAATATTTTAGCTGTTATTCTTGTATTAAGTAAGTCTGAAGGATTTCTCTCCAGTATTGTTTTGTACTGGCCACGGAGTCCAAAACACACTGTCACAGTAATGCAATAAAAATAATGGGCTTGCAGAGATTACAGGGGGAAAACCCCATGATGTGCACAAACTATGGTATTTTATTGCTCAACAAAAAAAAATAAAAATCCTTAATGCAGAAATTAAGGATGCATACAATGCTCTTCAAAGCCTCATGTTACTTCATTATCAAACCTTAATCAATGGCACTATGTATTAATATCAGCCCTCCCTTGATTTCTCTGTCAGTCATACCTTTCTGTCTTTTGTATTGAACATAATATCTACCTTTACAGATGAGGCAACAAAGAACTTAAAAATAATCAATCTTCATATCAATTTAGAATAGCGAACAGACTTGTATACATAAATGAAGACAAAAATGGACATAGCAATGCAAGGAATATTAACGTGGCCTCCTCTTTCTGTTGACAAAATCTGGTGTAATCTGTTACTAAAATTATTATGATAAACCCTCAAGCCCAAGAGAAGTATGACACCTCATACATGGGGCAGTGAAAGGATGATTTGAGGTCTGTAGATTTACTATATTCCATAGCAACATTAAACTTATTTTAATGTCCTTAATGGTAACCATTTGTAATGTTGGGACCCACTATCCCAAAACAGAGGCTGAATGGCTGAAAAACAAAGTTGGATACTAAGTCTGAGACGGCCATTTCTTGGATTATTCCCTTTTCTCGAAGGTATGGTAATCTTGCAGTCATTATATACAAGTTTGGGGGTGGAGGCTTGTCTTCAAAATGTCGGGGTGCAGGGGGGCTTGACCCCCCCCCCGGCAAAAAAAAATTATAGGAGACGAAAGATCAAGATTGGCTCTTTTCCTGGCATTTCAGTCTTTTTTCTCAGCTTTTCAGTACTTCTCATTTTCAGTGCCGATATTTCAATAGGGAACCCTTGTTAACTCTTAATAGACCTATATAATCAGATGGAAACCTTGCATAAACCTATTATGCAACCTTTACAAAATTGTAGGTGCAATGTGTGGATAAAAAGAATGAGTCCCTTCAATTTATTATACTTCTGACCCAATCCACTCAGGCATACTTAATCATGTAAACGTCATCCTTGAACTTAGATTTATCGTTACACTTAGGAAATGAATTCCTACCATTCAATAATTAGAACATCAATTTTATTGTATTGTATATTCTTCTCTATGGAGTTTTTAGAGAATATCATGATTAATCAAACAGTGTCAATCTAAAATCCTTAGGCTTTGGGTTAGTATGTTATCTAACGTTACATTTATTTACTTACTTTTTCTACTGTTACATTTATGAGTATGAATGAGTTAAGATATAAATATCAGCTTTCACAAAATCACTGCCTCATCTTTGACATTATGGGAATCCAAGTTGCAGTCTAATCTAGAACAGAAAAAATGCCTTTTCAAAACTGTAGTATATTAGTGAAAATAGAAGCCAATTCATTCAAATTATGTAGTTATTTGTCTTTGGCAGGCAAATAACTGGGATAAATGCCACCAAGTCAAGTTTTGGTGACAGTGGAACTTCCAGTTTTCTCCACTATTGTGTGATGTTGCACTAGGTATATACAAGTTCAAGAGGTAGTGGTGGTATTCCCCATATGGGGGGGGGGGTGCAAGGCACTTGTCCCCCTGCAAAAAAACAAACATCTCTGAGGGTTGCTGAAAGTTATTTTGGCTCAAATTTTCAGCAGATTCACTTTTGCTTAAAGTGAATTTGGACAGGCTTTGTCTTAAAGTATTCAATGTACAGGTGCTTTAACTACACTCTCATAGAATACTTGATTCAAAAATGCTGAATATGTTTTTTTTGATACCATATAGGTCCTCCAACACGTATGTTGGTCCATCAGTTCTCTGATGGAGATGAACAATGCCATTTAAAGTAATAAAGAACATATGTTATACAGCTGCCCACAAACAATTATGGCTACAAGTACAGATATTGTTATAAAGCATGTGGTAATTATAAAATCAGTTCTGTTTAACCCCACAGAGTATTATTCAATCTCATTATCAACTCCTGTGAGCAACAGTAACCCTCACAAAAAAACTGTGCAACAAGACAGTGGAATGTCTCTCAGCCTTCACAGCTAGAACACATACATTTGTTAGGTGCAGTTTACACATTTCCACAAGATAAGTTTGGAGCAAAAATGCACCCAATGGTTACTATCCAAAACTAGACCTTTAGAGAATGTTGGCAATCAATGGTACTGCTCCACAGCCTTTTGGCCAAGATCACCTGTAATTAACATTATTTCTACACTGTACTAAATTAGTTAGATCATTTTACAATGATAAATTCAGTCTATTACATGTTACTATTGTTCTTGGATCAAGAGAACTTGGAACCTGGGTGGCACTCCTATTCTGTCCTCCCGTAAAACAAAGTATATTTAGTACACAGTGGTTATTAGCTGGTGCAAATGCCCTAGACAAGATCATACCTGGAGTAGAGCCCCAAAAGCCATGTCCTCCACACAGCAGCAGCATTTCACAGCACTTTACAGAAGTCTGTCTAGTTTATTTCAAGAATATCCCAGAATTCCAAATTTCCCATTCCTTTTGGATTTTTTGTGGAATATACTTACACACACTTCTTTTTTTATTACAAAGTTTTGATAGAAAAAGAAGCAGGGATATTTTCAATTTATATATTTTAAATCTCCAAAGTATAGAATTACTGCTAATAATCTTTACTGAATTATGATATATATATATATATATATATATATATAAACATTTATTAATTTTGCTGATTTTAACTAGAGCACTGCAGAACATATCTGGGCCTTGTAACAGTTTACGTTAGACCTTTACTTCACACACAGTTATGGCAATCCACACTGAAACAAATAATGTGCCTATTATATTAGTTTCTCTGATATGGATTTACTTCACATAACTTGAGATGAGTGGATTTAATTATAATGCCATACTATATAGTCATACTATAAAAACGAAAATTAGGTACTTGCCATAATAGATTCATGTCATCAATTTTGCATCCAGTTCAACATAAGGGACGTTGAATCTGATTGGATTCAACCTCAGTACCAAATCTAAAGTTCCCATGGCTCCAGGGCTCTGATGCCTCCCCATAACTCCCAGAACTTCATTCAAATATCTCGAATAGAGTTTCCCCTATATTAGAACTCAGACCTATATATGAACAAATGTTAGAAAATATAAAATCAGTCTTGAACAAGACAAGTAAAAACTCAAAGTAGTTAGGCAGTGCTGCGCACAGACAGGATGTGGCATGGCAACCACTCAATCTCATAACTGTGTGTATATTATATACATACACACACACACACACACACACACACACACACACACACACACACGTGTGTGTGTATATCTGGCAAGGGGGCTGTTGGGGGAGAGGTTGAACCAGATGAACAGATATGGATCTGGTGTTATGGTAAACACAACTTTCAGGTCTATATAATATAATCGAATGTTTAGGGTGTCGAACACCTAAATGGCGAAAGCTGAAAACTGCGGCCACTTCCGCAAATTTTTTCACAGGGAAAAAATTTGCTTGGCCGGCGGACAGAAAAACAAACTTTCAAACCCTAATCAACTGGGGGGGCTAAGGGGGTTTCGTCCCCACCCCTAACTAAATATTATACCAACTCCAAGATCGTTCTACATTGGAAAAAAGGGCAAATTCCCGATAATGGACAAGCAAATTCTTTACCTGTGAAAAAATTCATGGAAGTGGCCATTCGCGGTTTTCAGTTTTCACTGTTTAGGTGTCGACATTTAGGTGTTCGACAACTGAAACATTTGATTTTATAATAGACCCTAACTTTTATATCCAACATTGTTTATTTTCATCCAATTCAACATGTGGGACAGATTCTCAAGCTGTCGTTCTGGGTGGTATCAAGGAAGGACATTCCTGAGTATGGTGGAACCAAAGGTGGAACAAGACCTGGACTGCATGTCCAGTTTATAGAGAGCAACAAAAGTATGCACAGTGGACCAAGTTGCTGCTGCACAGAGGTCATCATTGTGTAGTATCTGTAAAGTACATTGAGGTAGCTACTGCTTTAGTTGAGTGAGCCTTTGGTTTGGACTGAATTTAAACCCATCTTATTACACACAAATGAAATATCTACCAAGATTAGACTTTGGGTAGGCAACAAATAGTTGATCTGATTTCCTGAATTGTTTTGTCCTATGAAGATAGAACCTGAGTTGATGAAGAACATATAGCAGGTATATGTATTCTCCTTTGTATGAGAATTTGGGGAAGAACACTGGTAAATCTACAAATTAATTGAAGTTAGTTTTGGATGCCAACTTTGGAAGGAAAAGCATTAGTTTGGAAGGAAACCTAATGTTATGGAAAACCAAATAGGGAGGTTTGTATGAATGTGCTTGTAATTCTGAAATTCATCTGGAAGAAGTGATTGTGACTAGGAAAATTGTTTTCAAACAAATTTTGGCCATCTATGGTGGCCGCAGGTTCAAAGGGAGGTTAAGTCAGAGCTTGCAGCATTATGATACCATCCCATGGAGGAGCTGAGTCTAATAGGACGCAATAGAAAGGTTCCCCTTAGAAAAGCTTTTGTGATCTTTAAGGAGGCCACAGAAGAATTATCTTGTTGAATAAAAAAATTGGAAATTGCTGCCATTTGAACTTTGATGGAAGAATAATTAGAACCTTGAAAGAGTTCAGCTAAGAACTCTATAATATACAGTATGGGGGTAGAAAAATGCCTTTAGACCCAAAAAGAAAACTTTTTAAATTTGCTGTTATAAACCTTGTCAGCAGGTTTCTAGGAAGGCAATATGATGCCAAAAACTAAACTGGAAAGTCTGGCATGTTTGGCTACGGTTAAAATTAGAGAAACCAAGGGGTTTAGTTTCATGGTAGTCTGATCTGGAGGAGGTAGTCCAGATGGGTGAGATAGAAGATCTGGATACTGATCCAGTGTCCAAGGAGAATGCGCTAGTAGAGACCAGGCCACAGAAATGGGAACCATGTTTGGAGGGAATAGAAGGGGCAAATGAGAATTACTTTGGACTTGCACTGTTTGGCTTTCTGAATTAATTTGTTCATGAGAGGTAATAGGAGAAAGCATAAAGACCCAGGACCAGTTGTGGACCAGAGTGTCCCTTAATGACTGCCCCTGTGAAGGGATCAGGGCAAAGTAACTGTTGCACTTCAGATAGGAAGCAAAGGTCACAACAAAGTTGGCCCCAGTGGCTAAAAATTAATGCTATTACAATTGGATGAGGGGCCACTCATGATGAGATGGGAAAGTCCTGTTCAGCTTGTCCGCTAGAACATTGGAACACCTTGGAATGTGCACCGCTATCAGTAAACAGTGTGAAGACATCACACTGCCAAACCCTCATGGCTTTTAAAAAGGGGAGAAGAATGGGCTCCTTGTTTGATTCACCAAATGGTTTACTATTAAAATGTTGAAAATTAAAATTATTTCCATTCGAAACTCCAAAATAAAAAAATGAAAGTCAAAATGCACAACATGGCACAATGTCAAATCCGCTGAATGTATTTAGCAGATTCGAAATGTTGCCAAACACATGATGTGATATCCATATAGGAGCTCAAGTAAGGGAAACTCCTATACGTAAGATCATGTTTTTGCAGGGGGGCAAGCCCCCCCCGCACCCCCACCTAACTATATATTCCAACTCAGAGATTGCACTACAGTGAGGAAAGGGATGAATTTCCCACACCGGACTGTACTGCAATCTCTGTACAGTACTTAGAGTTTATATCAGCGAATGCACTGTGCATTCACTGATATAAACTTTCACACATGGGATTGTTTGGCAAGATGGAAATTCAAACATTCATGTTTAGAGTTTCCATCTGTGAACATTCTGCTTTCCACCTTTTGATAGTAAACCATACCAAACAGCTGTTGTCTGTCTGCATGGAAACCACACCCTTGGGGAGGACATCCTGAAGTGCCTGCAACCCTTGGAGGACTGCCCTAATTTCCAAGACATTGATATGAAGGTTGGTATCTAAATTTAACCATGTATCTTGGATACTTCTCTCTTCAAAATGTCTCTCTGTAGAAGGGAGGCATCCATGGTCATTACTGCTATTGATGGATCTTTATGAAAAATGCCATTTTTCTGTTACTGGAGGGGAGGTAATCCACCAAGTGATGTATTGTCTGCAAACTAGTGAGTCAGATCTTGACATGTAAAGGATGAAATTTCTGAGACCACTGAATTCCTAGCATCCACTGAAGTACTCTCATGGTAATGAGCCACCAGAATCATTAGATCCGAGGAAGTCAGGAGAACTAATAAACGTAGGACTCATGCTGGAGGGTGAGGATGATGTATTAGCAGTGTGGCTGTCTGATGCAGAGAGAAAAATGTGTTGTGGAAGACTGACAACGGGCAGAGTTATGTTGAGGTGGCTTCCCATAAATTATTTTGGGTTGGAAGCAATTGATACTTGTGACAATTCACTGTTATGCCTAGTTCCAGTAATCACTGAAAGAGAAGGTCCAAATGATGTAACAGTAGATGCTTGGATGTAGTAGTTAGAAGCCAATAGTCTAAGTAGGGGGAAGACTTGGATCTTGAGTAGATACAAGTGCACCACTACTACTGTCATTTTGGTGAACACCTTGGGAGCTGTAGAGACTGAAAGGCATGACTGACTCCCAAATGGAAATAGAGAAGCACTCCAGGAGATTCCTCTATTTCCACATGATAGGAAACATCCTTGAGATCTATTGAGCACATCCAGTCATCCTTCCACAGAAGAGGCTTTATAGTCTTTATAGGCAGATAAGAAAAGGGAATGGAATTGCCTCTGGAAATTATATTTAGCACCAAAGTGTGTTTTGTTTTGCTACTCTTCAGGGTGAAAAAGTTGTGTTCTCAACTGCCTCCAGAGTGCAGCAGTTGGGCAAACCTTCTGGGAGACTGATGCGGCCTCTCAGTAAAGGGACGCTGGAAACCCTGGTTATGTGGTCCACCTCTGCCTCTAAGGTAATATCTCGGGCATTTCCTCCACCTCTGCCAAGTGGAGTTCTATTACTAAGAGAATCCTGGTAAGAATTCTGACTTGTGAAACCACATCTTTTTCCCAGCCCTATGGTTTCTGGAATTGGATCTTTGGGGGTGGAAAAATGGATACCTAACAGAGAGAGAGCGTCTTGCCATCCTGCTGACTCCAGGTCAATGTGTCTTTTACTTTGGGCCCAAAAAGTGTAGAGCCATCATATGGGGCATTGATGACATCTTGAAGCCTTCCACAAAATCAAAGATGCATCCAGGCATGCCATCTGATATTAAGCCCTGTGCCTGCCACTCTGGATGAGCCATCAGCTACATTTGAAATGAGATCATGGCTACATTAGAAGTTGAATGCAAAAAAAAAATCAACAGTCTTTTGGATGTCTGCAGACAAAACTCCAGAAAGAGACTTGGAAATTTCCTTAGTCAAGCCCCTCTGAAATCTGATGACATAAGCTAAATAATTCAGTTACCCGAATGCACAGGTCACTTATGAGTATGTCTGTTTCTCAAACCTGTTCAAGGCCCTAGACTCCTATTAGAGTTATGGACAGTGAAACTCTTCAGACATTTTTTTCTAGCCACTGCTACAACCATAGCATCCACTGGTGGATCTTTACTTTGTTTGTCCTTTGCAGATTATAAAAATCCTATCTGGTTTCTTGGGTGTGGGCTCCACCACATCACGTTCCGGACCCTATTAGGTTAACTAGTGGGTCAATGGGTAGTACCATCCAGGTCAATGTTGAGCTGGAACTGAAGGGTTCCAAAAATACAGATCCATCTGTTAAGGGATCTTCAGTGGACAATCCCTCTCTGTTTCATGAGTTAAAAGATTTCACCAAATGTGACAACTTTCAAGGGAGATCTGGGTGAACCCTTGCCTTCATCCAAGTCTGTATCTTCCATGAAAGACTCTGGAGAGGAGTTTATGTGCTTTTGCTTGCACATCTGTTTCTTGTGAACTGATTCTGTTGGAAGGGCAGATAGCTCAGAATCAGACTGGGAGCTGATGTAGCAAGTCGTTTCAGAAGCCTGTGGCCTCAACTGCCCCAATATGGAAGGATGAAAAGATGATGGCATCACAGGATGGGTGGAACTGAACTAGGAGAAAGCATCTTCTTTGGGTAAACCCAAAACCTTTCCTTTAAGCTCAAAGGGCAAAGCTGCTGCAGGAGGCAAAGATCTCCCAGGATACAAAGAGGTGAGAACCTTCGATCCTGACCAGTCCCAGCCTTGAGGTTGACTTCAGACCTGAATTGTCTAGTGATAATGCACCTGGGTGAAGAGACTGCTCTGAGAATCTTGGGGTCAATCCATCCCCCCGGGACCTGGCACCAACTCTGACTACGAGTCCCTTCCCAATCTGAAGGTATGGAAGTCAAGAGGGATAGGAAAGCTGTCTGTGTCAAAGCAGATTGAACTTGATGTAAACTAAGATGCTTCTGGACTAGTCACATGCAAAACTGTTGGAACCAAAGGATGGACCGCAACAGAGAAAAGAAGTGGGGGGTGGAGTGGCAAATGGTTTGTACATTTCCAGTGGCTGGGACTTGCAGAACACCAAGCAGGATCTGCATCCTCAAGGACTTTCTCAGCATCCTGTCAATGTCATTCTCTGTTAAACTCACAGACGCTTGAGTAGAGGAGACCACTGACAAAGGCTTGGTGCATCTCCTGCCTTGTAGGACTGGAGAGTGCAATCTCATACTCACTGGATATGGTGAAAACTGGAGCTGAGGTGAGGATGGACAGGACTGAGATGCTGTCAGTTCCATCCTCCAGGGAAGTTTAGGTGGGAGTCTGACTGGTTCTGTTGGGTCTAAAATGTTTGATGGTAGTAGTAGGAGACTTATGTTATGCCTTTTCTCTCTCTTTTTGTATGCATTTCTCTTTCTCCTTTTCCTTGTCTTTATCTCAGGCTTGGTCAGAAGACCTAGCCTGTCCTGTTTCTTAGCAGGAGAGGCAGATGAGGAACACCGACAACAAAGTCCCTGTCTGTAGGGGGAGACCACCTCTCACCACCAACTTGTCATGATGAGCTTGCAATGCCAGAGTACTAAAGGAGGCACATAACAGGAAGTTTTTATCCAAATGGGCAGTACCTGGACAATACACACAAAGTGTGGGGATCTTCAGAGGTAAGCTTGTGCACACACATTTTTTAAAAGCTTGCGACTCAGCCATTACATTACTCCAACCACTGAGAACACAGCAATACATAAACCGTTACTATATTATATACATACATATGAGTGTTTACTATCAAAACAGAGAAAATGAGTTGATCATTTGGCTGTTAAATAAAAAAAAAATGAAAATTAAAAAATTAGAACAAAATGTTGAAAATGATTTTACATTTTTTTTTTAATTCGGTATTTTCAAAATACTGTCACCAGACCTCAAATTACAGATATGTATATTTTCTATTTTCATATGAATTATAGGTTCATAGGTAGGTACTAGGCTATCTGCCCTAGGGCATTTATAAGCCTAGCCAGAATGTGTTGGCCTTCGCCTCCCTTTTAGACTAGATTCCTGAGCCTCTGTCCAGCAGGGCCATAGAAGTGATCCCAGGAGCAAATTTACGATTTCCCATCCACTCAAGATTTCTCTTGAAGAGGGTCAGCGAGGGGCTCTGCCTAACATGGACTGGGATTCTATTCCAGAGCACGGGAAGCCTTTGGGATATGAATCTATCCCTCCAGCATATTCTATTTATTGTTGTGCTAAGGTTCAAATCCCTGGAGCGTGTAGCTCTAATGGATCTGGTTTTCTTGAGGTGGAGCATGTCCAACAATTCTGGGTTAGACATGGCCTTGTACGTCAGACAGAGATCGTCTCTGATAGGCGGGTAAGCAACTGAGTAGAGCTGGAGTTTCTTTAGTCGAGCTGCATAGGGCATCTGTTTGAGGCCCACAATCCTCTTGGTGAGGTATTTTTGAGGTCTCTCCAGCTGTTGCAGGTGTCGGGTAAGGTACATCCCAAATGGAGCATTGTACTCAATTATGGGCATGATGAGCGAGGAGTAGACGGGCACAATGACCTCTCTTGATCTAGATGTGAACCCTTTCGTGGTTAGGTGGGCTATATAGAAGGTTTTTCTAACCACTTTGGCAATGTGATTGTCAAAGGAGAGGTTACTATCTACTTGGGTCCCCAGATCCCTAATTACTTCTTCCGTAATTAGTGGATTACCTCCTATATGGTAGTTTGTGGGCACTTTGTTTTTCCCCAAAGGGGATGACTATGCATTTTTTTGCATTTAGCTTGAGGCCATGGTTCTGACACCAGGTATCAGTCTCCGTAAGGCCCTTCTGGAGTATGCTTGTGTCCGCCGGATAGTCGATTATGGCTCCCAGTTTGCAATCATCTGCGAACTTGGTCAGCCACAGTCCTCCAGTGTTTGCCTGTACCTCAGAGAAGTATATACCGAACAAGAGGGGTCCCAGGACTGATCCCTGTGGGACGCCACTTGTAACTGGTTTAGAGTCGGACATGGCACCCGTGACTCTGACCATGGGAGTTCTATCCCTGAGCCAGTTTGCAACCCATCTTGTGACATATGGGTTGATATTTAAGCTGGTAAGCTTATTTATGATGCCAGAGTGAGGTATTGTGTCGAATGCCTTTGCGAGGTCTAGGTAGGCTGTGTGGACTACCTTTCCCTCATCTAAGGCTTTGGTAACTGTTTCAAAGAAGTCAACTAGGTTTAAGAGGCAATATCTGCCCTTAAAGCCGAATTGGGTGGGGTCCAATGTTTGGAGGTTCCCAATGTCTGTTTATGAGATCCATGATGATGCGCTCCATAACCTTGTAGACCAGGCTAGTCAGGCTTATAGGGCGATAGTTCCCGGATCCGTTGTGGTGCCACCTTTGTGAAGCGGGATCACTGTTGCTGTATGAAATTCTTTGGGTACATAACCTGTGGTAAGGCCGAGTTGGAACAGTGAATTTATGTGACGGTTTAGTTTGTTTTGGAGCTCGTGTAAGACACAGCCTGGGATATCATCCAGTCCCATTGATGTTGTGTTTTTTTTTACTTTGGAGAGGGCTGCTTTCACCTGTGTGTCTGTGATGTCTGAGGGACTGCATTCTTCTGGGATAGACACAGGCCCTTTTGGGGGGGAAGGGGGGGTAAAGTTTGCACTGAACCTGTCCGCCAGGATGTTGGCAATGTCAGTGGGTTCAGTGTATTTTGTGCCATTTTGCACCAGCTCAGAGCAGATCTGAGAGCTGCCACCCAGATTCTTGACTTAGCTAAAGAATGCCTTGTGATTCTTTAGAGTCTTTGGCGATTTTTCTTTCGAAGCTGGCCTTTGATGGTTTTATGAGGGATCGAAGTTTCTTGCTAGTACTTATCAAGGAAGCCTTCCCTTTTTGGGATTTTGCCTTGTCATGTAATAGTTTCCTCCTTCTGTTGTATAGCTTATTTATGGTCGGGGTCCACCAGACTGGTCTCCTGTTTTTGGAGGAGTGAGTCTTGGTCTTACTTGGGATGGCACGATCCATGCATTCCTGTAGGTGCTCATAGTGTGCATCTGTAAAGGATTCTGCGGTTTGGGTAGCATTTTCCATTAGCCCGGGGGCTTTGAAACTTTCCACCTCGGTCTTGAGAAGTGTGAAGTTTGCTTTTGAGAAATTTTTCACAGTGGTTTCCTTGGCTGGGGGTGGGGTCGGGATGTGGATGTCCACTGTGATAAGTCTATGGTCAGATCTTACCAACGAGGGATTTACCTCTGGTGTGGAACATTGAGCCCCCATGTTGGTGATGACCAAGTCCAATATGTTGTCCCCTCTTGTGGGAGTGGTGATCAGTTGTTCCATGGAATTTGAGTTTATAAACTCCAGGAAGCGTTGGGCAAAAGAGTTGGGACTTGAGTAGTTTTCCCAGTCAATGTTTGGGTAGTTGAAATCCCCCAATATCATGGTGTTTGGTGAGACCTTCATATTCTCCAATGTTCTCAGGAATTCTGAGTGGGGGTCCTGAGACCAGGTGGGTGATCTGTAGCAGGCTATGAACTGAAAAGCAGTTTTACCTACTGTTAGTTGCACATGGATGGTCTCCGCTGCCTCGTGCAGTGCCACTAACCTGGAGGTGTGGGTATCCTTGATGAAAATGGATACTCCCCCGCCTTTAGAATTCCTGTCCAAGTTCTGGGGCCGAAAAGAATGGTGTGAGTTGAATCCTGGTAATGCTGGGGTGCTGTCTGGAGCCTTGAACCAGGTTTCCATTACTGCACAGATATCGATTTTCTCCATACTGAGGAGTGCCTCGAGTGCATGCATCTTGGTTTAGACTTCTGGCGTTGAGTAGCATTACCCTTAGTTTTTTGTTTCTAGTATTGTCTATGGAGATGGGTTTGTCTTTTGAGCCTTGCCTAAAAAAGGCACTATGGGGGTGGCAAGAGCCTTAGCCAGTATTCGAAAGCCTAAGGGTGACAGGTGCAAGCCGTCCCTGGCGAAGCAACGTGGCTTGTCGAGCATGTCGTCCCAGGCTGACAGACACTGGATCCCCTTTGAATGACACCAATAGCTTAGCCAATTGTTAAAATTGATCATTTTGTCTTTATACTGTGGCATCATTCTTGGTGAGGGCAATATGCTACTCAGGGTCAGGGTCATACCGGCCTGGGCTACATGATCAGAGAGCTCCTCTATGTCTCTTGTCATGTAGTCCAGGGAGGTACGTCTCAGGTCATTCACACCAACATGGACAATGACAGAGTCATATTTGTACCTGCTGTGAAGTGACCTGAGTACCTGTGTTATGTGGCGGATCCTGGCTCCTGGCAGGCAGCTTACAGTGACCTTCGCCTTGTTCAGTCTGGTGAGTGGGACGTCAGTTTGCCTGACAATAGAGTCTCCAATTACTAGTGTATTAGGTGTGTTATTTAGCCTTAGGGGCTGCGACTGTGTGGCACACTGACTTCGTGAAGTATGTGATACGTGAAATTTGTTGTGGGGTAGCGGTTGCTTGGATGTCTGCTTTGGAGGTCTCTGTTGCTTTGGCAGATTTGTGTTGAATTACAGATGAACTTCACAACTTTATCCATTGTAAAACATTGTTTATGTCTTGTAACTTCCGGCTACAATGGTTTAGCAATATAAATGTAAAGTAGTCACCTGTGGCACCATAATCTTTTTTTTTTAAATGCACATGTGAAAAATTCCCAGTTTGGTGTTTTAAACATGTTAAGTAAATTGAGTGCAACTGATTGCAGTGAACACAAATATATAGCAAAGTAAGAGAACACAACTTGTAAAGTAACTGTTGGCATACCTTATCATTACTAAAAGGAGCAACGTTGAGCAATTAGCTCTACGAACTCGGATGGTATTAACTGATCTCTTCGGTCTAACAAATATTCAAAGATACTTTCCTTATTCATCAAGTATCTTTTTGGAGAGGAAGGCAAAGACAGTAATCTACTCTTCAGATCCGCAACATAATTTTGTTCTAATTGAACAGGGTGCAGTACATAAACAATTTCTGCTTTCCCATGAAACATCTTAAATGCCTATACCCTCCTTCCATGGCATTTTGGTTACTTGGATACCCAAGACCACATACATCACACTGATGCCAGAAACAAACATCAGTGGTGGCAATCTTTCAGAATTTGATCCTCTTATTCCATAACAACTAGGTCTACCAATGATATTATTCTCTTTAAAAAAGTACATAATGGTTTCCCTAGTTCTGGTATATTCTCAATTTCAGCAAAAGTGCTATACATGTCATCAGGTGATATTAATGCTAAAGCTGGTATTTTTTTGCCAAGCATAGCAAAATGCATACTCGTGCTAAACTCAGAAGCTAAATGCAGCTTTTGTATTTGTCTCCATATTTGTCATAGATGAAACCAGAATTCTTTTGCTGAACTATTTGCTAAATTTATCCTAATAGAGTTAACAGCCCCCTTTTCAAAATCACCAGGTATAATTTTTGGAGACTATTCTAAACTGTAGCATGCACATATAGAAAGTATATATTTCCAAAACTGGTCATAGCACTCCTCGGACTTTGAATGTAGTATTCCATACACCACTAGTATTTTTCTATACTCACTGCCTTCTAAACAGCAGTGAACACTGTAAAATCTGTTTGCATTCCCTTGGGTTAATTGGAAAGGTGCCATCAACAAGAATATACTCAGCTGAGCACAACATTTTTATATTAGATTCTGTACTAATAACTGCACTGACACTTGCATCTAAATCACTTGCATGTTCAATTATAAAGTAACCGTTTTTAATTGGTAGCATTTCTGGCTATAAATCGTTTAAGATACTCAAATCCTTAAACATACTCATTCCCTTTTTCTGCCTTACTCTACATACACTCTGCTTAAGTGCAGAACTATTATGCAATTCATTAACTACGCAACTAGAAGTACTTGCTAGGACTTGACACTATTTTACATGGGTCCTCCACAGATTGCTCTGTATGTCTTTTTATACTATGCCGAAATTTTAAGACCTCCAATTTAACATCTGCTGCATGATAATGGCTATTAGTTTTTTTTCTAACCTGTTACCTTCAATATTTCCGTGATGCAACGTCCTTTACAAGTAAATTTAATTTTACGGACAACACCTGTAACCTTTACTTTTTTTCTCTAAATAGTACGGATATCCATCAATGAGTAATTCATGCCCTTTCTGTGATTTTACAGTATCGTAAGTATTTCCAATTGTACCGGGAGTGAACTCAAACTCTGAGTCATCGTTCTGTAAACATACACAACACAATAATTAAACCTGTTTATCAAAACTACACTTGTGATGACGGCATTACCCTTGCAACACATACCTGCATTAAACTTAATTTATGTGTTAATCTTATACAATAGTAATGCCTTTTATACTTGTGACTTTTCTCCAACAAATGCACTTACTGTTTGATATAAGTTTATGTATCCATGGCACTGCATTACATGTCTTAATGTTGATACTAATACAACCAACTGGAATAATGAATTACAAAACATCACCTTTCATAAGGACAAAACCAATCTTAAATTTGATTTGACAAATTCAAGATTAGATTTTTCACTTGTATAAACCTTTGAAAAGAAGCATTCATACATTTTGGTTGACAAATTTAAGATGTGAAGTTGTTAATCTCGCCGATTATTCTCACTGATGGGTTGGAGCCAATCCTCGGCTTCGACACGGCCGATAGCAAGCTCAAGGTTTGCCAGAAGCTTGAGACCAGCCCCTTATCCCACCATGCACTGCTAGAATTACCTCAGATCTAGTTTGCCATGGTAGGAGAGATCTCAGTGATCCAGATAGCTCAGACCATTTTAGAAACAGAATTAACAGCAAGTTTTTAAAAAGTTTTCCTTTTTCATATATTTATGTAGTGTGTGTTAGTTTAAATTGTTTTAAATTAGGGACTTGTTGGCTTTTTAGTTTGTGTGGGCCTTTAGCCCCTTTTCCTACTATTAATCCCTTTAGTAGTTAGGTTTTTTTCTGTGGGACTCAGTCCCATATTTGTATTATATTTTATATATATATATATATATATATATATATATATATATATATATATATATATATACAAAACTGTTGTAGATAGTGCCCGGGTTGTGCTTAGTTGTTTGTGAATCTATTTACTGTTTTTCTCTCAGTATGTCAGAGGATATGGAGAAATCCCATCCCATATTGGGTTTTAAAAAATGCCCAGATTGTGGGCAGAAAATGTTCATCACTGACGGACATATTCAATGTGTCTACTGCTTGGGGGCCAAGCACCTCCAAAACACCTGTAACATTTGTCACTCCTTTTCAAGAGTACTCTTGGAGAGGAGGAGGAAACTTATCGACACAGGATTGCTACAGCAATCTTTTTCAGTGGTTTTGAATAGCCATGAAGGTGCTAGTACGTCTTCCAAATCTTTAAAATCCAAGTCTTCAGATAAGGAATCCAAAAAGGCTATAATTTCAGGAGGGTCATCAGTTCCACAGTCATTGGAGCCGAGTGTACCTTTGATTCGGAGCCAGCTCTCAGTATTGGAGCCGGTCTCCGAAGTTCCTTCTTCATCTCTGCTCCAGTCAGCACCTTTGGTGCATTCAGCTAAGTCTTCAGTCAGCTTTTCGGATCTGGACATGGATCGGCTAGTGCACAAGCTTTTACAGGCACCAGGACTTGCCAAATTGTTGGCCCCGACCAGCTTGCTGGTGCTGAAGACCATGGAACCAAACTTGTCTACTTCTCCTCCGGGCCGTACTGGACTCTCGGAGCTGAGGGAAGTCGAACTGATGGTGGTCAGACCCTTGGAGCCAATATCCACTCCGGGGTTATCAGCTCCATCTACTCGGATGTCCTCGGCACCAACAGAGGGCTCTAGGAGCCGACGCTCTCCAGTCGGGTCCGGGGAGGATAGTCGCACCGACTTGTCGGTGTTGACTCTCCCTCTTGGGGCTTTGGCTCGGATGAGCTTGGCTCCTACCTCAGGCTCGGAGCCCAGGGTTTCGGTGCAGGAGGATTGGACGGTACTCTCGGGTCAGTCCACTCCTCCTCGTCGGAGCCATGGTTCTTTCGATGCTATGAGGAGAGTTTTGTCTCCAAAGAAAACATCAGCATCGGTTCAGCTTTCCCCTCTCCCCTCAAGCTCCTGTGTCTACTTCTGCATCTACCGTCCCCTCTAAGCGTAGAGACCCTCAGCCTCAATACCCCCACAGGGTGTCCCCTGCTCTTCTGAGACCTCCCCAGACCCCTCCACTGAGGAGGTGCCCAGAAAGAGACTGTGCAAGAGGAGGCACTTAGACTCCCCACAGGAGTCTTTGACATCTGACATGGACTTAGAAGGGTCAGAAGGTTCCCCTCGGTCCCTCTCGGAGGATATCTCTTTTGCAGAGATACTAGAGATCCTTAGTCAGAGGGGCAACTGGCAGTCCAAGACCCCTACTGAGGATGAGTCTGTGCTCTTGAAGGCTTTTGGGTCTCAACCTTCCATTTCTTGGGTGTCTCCGCTTTACGACGAGCTCATGGATCTGATCTCTCGTAAGGCGTGGGAGTCACCGGAGGCCATGGAACCTGTCCCTCATAGACCCAATAAATTCATATCTGCCCCAGTCGATAAACCTTTTTTGACAAAAGGAGTGCCTGTGGATGCCATGGTGGTGGCTGCAGCCACCAAAAAGGAAGTATCTGAGGCATCCTCTTCTATCCATCCCCCTAACAGAGATTCTAGGGTTATGGATAGCTATGGGAAGTGCATGTTCAGTTCAGCGACTTTTTCTCTGAGATCACTGAACTACTTGACCCATTTTACAAGACTACAGAGAGATCTCCTGAAAGAGCTAGGAGATGCTCTCCAGGGTACAGTAGCTGCAGGAGTGGCAGACAAAGTCAAAGCCCAGCTCTCTTCCCTTAACTCAGTAGTGAACTCGTCCATGCGTCTCATATCCTATGCAGCTGATGGTTCGAGTAGAGATGCTAGTTCGGGCATTGCTCTTTGCAGACAAGCCTGGATGTGTCTCTGTTCCTTTGCGTAACCCTTCAAGTCTTCTTTTATTAATACCCCATTTGATGGCTCATCACTGTTTGGGCCCAAAGTAAATGTAACTTTAACCAGGTGTGAACAGGAAGGCAAGATCTGCCATTTGGGTCTGCTTTTCCACTCCTACTCGGTCACACCCCAAGGGCCCTAGGGCGGGAAAGATGTGGTTCCGAAAAACTCAAGCAGCCTTTCATAACACACGTGGTGAAACCCCCTCTAGAGGCAGAGGAGGGGGTTATAACGGAAGACGCCACCCCCGTGGCAGAGGGGATCCACAGCAACAGGGTGACAGGAGTCAGTTCCCCGGTCAGTCCTACCAGCACTCCTGAAAGGGGGCCTGACTGTTCGGGTCTAGAGGCAGTCAGGGGTCGCTTGTCTTTGTACCCAGAAGCTTGGATAAACATAACATCGGATACTTTGGTACAAAGCATCATTTACAGAGGATATTTCATACCGTTCTTTACCCCTCCCATTCCTATCAAAAGAATCCCAGATGTTCCACCCAATCTCAGGGAACAAGCAATCGTAGAGGTCCACAGATTGCTAGAAAAAAAGAGTCATCCAACCAGTCCCAGCAGACCAGGTCGAATTCGGAACTTACTCAAAATTCTTTTTGGTACCAAGGAATACAGGGGACTGGAGACCTATCTTGGACCTCAACAGACTCAACAAGTTTGTAAAGAAAGAGAAGTTCTGAATGGTCACGCTTCAGTCCATTCTTCCCTTTTTAGGGAAAGGCGATTGGATGTGTTCCATAGATCTCAAGGACGCGTACTATCACAAAGATGGGCAGACGCTCCAGAAATCATCTGCGCTTCTGGCTCGTAGCCAATCATTACCAGTTTCAAGCCCTGCCCTTTGGTCTCACTTCAGCCCCCAGAGTGTTCACCAAATGCATGGCAGTGGTCACTGCTCACTTGAAGCGTCTAGGATTGCAGGTGTTTCCATACTTAGACAACTGGCTGCTCACCGCTACCACCAGGCATCAATTGACTCAGGCAACACAATACACTATGACACTCTGCCATCAATTAGGCATTACGATCAAAATTTGAAAAGTCTGCCTTATCGCCATCTCAGCATAGCGTTTTTATAGGAGCAGAGTTAGATACCTCAACCACCACTCTACGTCTCCCTATCGAAAGAGTCTCCCTTCTTTGCCAAAACGTCAGCTCACTGGTGTCAAAGAACAAAGCTACAGCAGCGGAGGTATTGAAAGTACTGGATATGATGGCGGCAGCAATCCTGGCTATACCACTTGCAAGGATGCAAATGCGAATCCTTCAATGGCTTCTTTTCACTCAGTGGTCTTACCAGAAACTACCAATACACCACATGATTCTTATCACGGATTCTTGCAGGAAACACCTTCGGTGGTGGTTGATGTCTCTTCATGTTACAGTAGGGAGACCCTTTGTTCCCCCCCAGTAGCCACTGCATTTTCAGGGAAAGACTGCCCAAGGCACATGGACAGATCAAGAATCACATCTGCACATCAATGTTCTAGAGCTGAGAGCAGTACTTCTAGCGTTGCTAGTGTTGCAGTACTTTCAGGACTCTCTCCCTCTAGGGACTATTGCAATTCAGACTGACAACATGTCAGTAGTCTGGGTACTTGAACACTCAAGGCGGAACCAAGTCTTACCCCCTTTGTCGAGAAGCCCTCAGGGTTTGGCAATGGGCTGTGTCATCCCAGTGCTTTCTGTTAGCAACGCACATCCCGGGGAAATCCAACGTCATAGCAGACAAGCTAAGCAGGGCAATATTACTCCCCTCACGAGTGGTCTCTCAATCAACAGGTTGCGGAGTTGATTTTCCTTAAATGGGGCCAGCCTTGCTGCGACCTTTTTGCCAGCCACATCAATTCAAAATGCAGAAGCTACTTTGCCCTGATACCACCTCCCGGTCATCCCCCGAGAGATGCACTTTTACACAACTGGCCCCTGGGTCTCCTTTATGCATTTCCGCCCTTCCCATTAATACCCAGATTTCTACAGAAAGCAAAATTGCTGGGAAGGAAGGTTATACTCGTAGCCCCCTATTGGCCTCAACAGATTTGGTTTCCATTTCTTCACCATCATCTGTTGGAGGATCCATGGATCCTGGACCCAGTTCCGGACCTTCTGACACACCCATCAGGGGACCTTCATCCTTCTCTGCAGTCCCTGAAACTGACTGCTTGGCTAATCCACTTCCTCCAATTGCCAGGCTTCATTCAATTTCAGAAGATACACGACAGATTCTTTTGTCTTCTCACAAACCATCTACCAGGAAATTATATGGCAGCAAATGGAAAAGGTTCTCAATTTGGGCCAACGCGCAGAACATTGACCCTTTCCGAGCTCCGCTATCTTCGATCTTAGAATTTCTAACAAAGATTTTCAAGGAAGGTGCAGCAGCTGCTACAGTTCGAGTTCAGTTAGCTGCTATCTCAAATTTTCACCTTGGTCTTGGTGGCTCAAATATTATGAGCCATAAATTATCTAAAACCTTCCTTAAAGGTGTTCTTCATATGAGACCTCCGATCAAAATTCCCTTTTCTCCCTGGAATTTAAACCTTATGCTGTCTCAACTTATTCTTCCTTCCTTTGAACCAGCTTTTTCTTGTGCTTTAAAATTCTTATCGTGGAAAACAATTTTTCTTGTGGCCATTGCGTCTACCCGCAGAGTGTCAGAACTTCAAGCATTATTCATCAGACCACCCTACATGATCTTCCATGCTGATACAGTATCTCTCAGAACAAACCCCTCATTTTTACCTAAAGTCTGTTCTGAGTCAAACATCAATCAGGTCATTGAACTACCAGTGTTCTTCCCCAGCCACTCTAACTTAGAATATATGCTGCACAAACTTGATGTTCACAGACAGCTCAGATTTTATCTTGACAGAACTAAGGATATTAAGAAATCAGATCAACTTTTTGTAGCCTTCTCAGAAGCAAGAAAAGGCAATCCAGTGGCTAAAACAACCTTATCTGAATGGTTATCAGATTGTATATCCATTGTTTATGAAAATGTGAACATGCCTTTAACGCATAAACCAAAAGCTCATTCTACCAGAGATGTCTCTACCTCTTTTCAAGCTAAATTGCCCCTTGACGATATTTGCGCTGCAGCCACTTGGTCTAACCCTCATACCTTTATCTCACATTACAAAGTAAATAAGGCTTCTAGGGACAGGTCTTCCTTTGGTTTTACAGTACTGAAGAACATACTCCCATGAGCCACCCAGGGTTGAGGGTGCTAGGGTCGCTACCCATCAGTGAGAATAAATCGGCGAGATTAACAACTTCACATATAGAAGTTATGTACTTACCATAACATTCCATGTGAGTTGTTTATCTCGCCTTTATTCTCATGTCCCTCCCTCCTTCCCCCTCCTGGCTGACTGTTGACTTAGAGGCTAGTGCCATCCTGGTTATTCAATATTTCTCTTTCCCTTTGGGCACTCTTCTTCATAGATATATATAAGGGAGTATGTATAGGTTGTATATATGTATATATATGTATAGACTATTATTTGCAGCAAACAAGATCTGAGGTAATTCTAGCAGTGCATGGTGGGATAAGGGGCTGGTCTCGAGCTACTGGCAAACCTTGAGCTTGCTATCGGCTGTGTCGGAGCCGAGGATCAGCTCCAACCCATTAGTGAGAATAAAGGCGAGATAAACAACTCACATGGAACGTTATGATAAGTACATAACTTCTATTTTGCTCTTCTGATAGTAAACCTACATATTTTATAAACACACACACACATGCACACACATACACGTCTAAATATAGTTATCTAAAGGCAAAAAACACTAATAAAACTACTAAAACTACTATAAAACTGCCTACACTACAAAATTCTACCTAACAAAACCGTTACTGAAAAGCTTTACACACTAGAGAGAAAACTGTCAGCAGAGGAAGAGTATAAGGAAAACCAGTAAATAAACTATTCAACACTATCAAATATCAGAAAATGTACGCTAAAATTATGAAAGGATATGAAAGCTCTTGAAACATGTCTGAGGTCTTCAGGCAGGAAGAGAAATCTGGGGTATTAGAATGGAGTTCAAGAAATTATGGGTAGGGGAGGAGTCAGTACCCTGGAACCATGGAAGCTTTAAATTCAGTGCCGAAGTCAGATATGATCTCACATCCCATATTTTGATTCTGATTCATGGAGCCAGTATTGTCTACATTCATCTCTCAACATCTTTCTGATAAATTTCTCAGCGTTTCAGTTCTAGAAGATAAAATAAATTTGAATCTTTTCCCATTTTACCTCAGTCTTAGGGTAGCATAAATGAATGAGTCGCTCTTTCTGTTGTCTAAATTAGCGGAGTAATATGCAACAGTCCTCCAAGGAGTCCTTATATCACTGCTCATCTTCTGGGGAACTTGCTGTTGTATTGTGGTTCTTTAAGGTAGTTGATAAGACGTCAGTGCAATATGAGTACGTGAATGATGTCCCATCACAAAAAGAGAGCTGTAAGAGAATTGTTACATGTATTTTACACTACAACCAAATTAGGGATATTACTTGAGAAAGAAAGGCATAGCTACTAAATACATATATACATACATTATATATATATATATATATATATATATATATATATATATATATATATATATAGTAGCTATATAGGCCCAGGTAGAAAAGCTCCACATTTAACATGCAACAATTATAATTACAAATACAAGTTTTACATATATATAACTTGACATGCGTTAAACATAACATTGGATAAAAATACATTCATGTAAGATATTCTTATTAATGGCATTGTTGCATAGTAAAGTACAGAAAGAGAATTATTCTTAAAAAAAACAAGAAATCAGAAAATGAGCGACTTGTAGACTGTAAACCAGGTATTAATTGGTGGGTGAGCAATTTTCCCAGACATACTTCATTGACTGATAGCCTGCTGTAGGAGGACAGTATAGATATTGAAATATAATTGCAACTTATGGAGTAGAGTTTTACTAGAGTCCATGATTACATGCTTTAGATTGTAATAAGAATGGTTAGAGGTATGTTGAAAGGTGAGATGTGATCTGATTTGTGTGAAGAACTAGTATTACTTAGAGAAACGGTGTTTAGAGTAACTAGAACATTGCACTGGAATTCTTTTCTTATCCAGGATTTGTACAGGATCACAGCAATGTATTAGTTAAGTGAGACTTGAGTCATTTACTATATATATATATATATATATATATATATATATATATATATATATATATATATATATATATATTTTTTTTTTTTTTTTTAAATGAACGTTTTCCAACAGTGCTAGCTTTCTAAGTTGCATCAAATACTGCTTGTGAACTGAACTGAGTGGCCCAGCTGCTGGTAGGAAGATACGGGTTCTGCATCTCACTGTCCTCTAAGCAATTTCAGTTTTGAAATCTCCTTCTGGCAACATCTGTGTTACAGCAATTATTCCAAAAAGACTACTGAAAGAGATACATTGAGGAAGAAAGAGGAAAGTAAATCACCATGAAAACGCTTTCCTCGGGGGGGGGGGGTGTCTCAGTTTATATGGAATATGTCTGAGATCTCTCAGTCTTCTACAATGGCTGTATTTTTGTACATCTGACATACCAGTTGCTGCAGTGTTGGTTCCTTCACCTCAGTTAATAGTGTGATCTCGTTTCCTTGTTGCCATTGTACCTCACAGCTCTGTACCTGTATCGGAGAACACAGGAAACCCCCTTCCTGGGGCTGTGGACTCAATGCCACCATTCGAGTGCCCACAAGACCCTGGAGGCTCTGTAAACAAAGACAGAAATTTTTACAGATTTAAGAGTATCTTCTTTGCTGAGGTAGTCTCTAAACATACTACTCATCCGCTTAGCACGAGAGAGTTTTGGACAGGGACAAAAATAATCGGGGAACAAAGCCCTAAGACAGATTTTGACTACTGCTCTTATAAACTTAGAAAACTGCTAGAACAGGTTTCGTATTATGCATTTTTTGAAGGCTATGAAGTCTGAATCTCAAATGTCTATTTAATGGTTTCAGTCCTCAGTCATTTTTCAGATCAGAAATTATGAGGAACAGAACAAAATATGACAACAATCAGACAGTTCTGATGTTTTTCTTTTTCTATTTACACAGTTTTCATTGAACAATTTGGGTTAGTCAGGAACATACACCATATACTTTTATTAACATAATGGAACTTACAAAGCTTCTTTAAACTGGTATACAATGCAGGTAAAATACATTGTGTATGTATACCTCATATTAGTGAATGAATGAATATGTAGATCATATCACAGATTCATAGCCACAGCTGTAAGAGCAGAAAATATATGTCCATTGCTGTCAGTATATGCTTAAGATTCTAACTGCTGATCTAGTCAGGATTTTGACATCAGCAACAGCACTGTTGCCAGTTTGCAAGCACAGCTGCTAACCTGGTCACTGATCTTCTGCTGGCCAGGTAAACTGCCTGCCTGTCTGCACTTAAACAGCCTCAAGTAGCCAGGTAATACAGTAAAGTTTGGGATAATTTCTAGGCTAGTCAATGTTCCAGATAAAATTTACAGGCAACTCACCTTCAGCTACTGAGATGAAGGCCATTTAGTAATATCGTTATTCAGCCCGTGGAAAAATCATGTGCTTTCATTTTTTAATTATGCAGACAATATATGAGCTGTCACACTCCTGAAACTGTGCTACTGAATCACTTATCTCTTCACCAAGGACAGCGAGCATCCCTTACAATAGACTATGCCTTACCTCCAGTTACAGCGAACTCTTCCACCAAGTCTCGGTAAGCACAATTTTTAAATAAAACATGTAAGTTTATTTTGCAGGCACCAGACTGGCATCATCCCTGCAGACTACCTTAAGAGAGTGTTGACTACTTATTTAAATATTTCAAAGACCTCTCTAATAAAGGTTGCCTTTTGATCAAACTGAAACTTCACTCCCCCCCCCCCCCCCCAAAAAAAAAGTAATCAGGTCTTAATTACAATTTATTGAAGCTAGTAATATTAATGTATCATTTTCATCTTCAGCAAGACTTACTCAGACCATTCTACATAAAAAAATCCCATTAACTCTTATTAGCAGGGATTTTTTTTAATCAATGCTCCAGCAATTAGCATGAGAAAGCAGGTTTTTTTTCATTTATTTTCATTTGTAACCAGGATAGAAAACTGATTCTAGTGGTCTATTTTCAGGTTCAACCTGGGTCCACAGAAATGTTAGTAGTAGTACAAATAAAGACTGAACTCAGTTTATACAAATGAAGCAGTATAAGACACTGGAGCAACAAGTCAGATATTACAACCATCAAAAGTAGTTTGTAAAACACTGGAGTGATGAAACAGGTAGTTTAAACACACCCAACATTTTGCGCTTCTAATCCTAAACCATAGATGCAAAGAGGATTTCTGATGGTTGTATTCATGAGGAAACATGTACAAATACTGGAGTACTTGTCAACAAACTGATTCTGGAATTGCCTGCGTACTGTAACTGACAGCTATGATCCATGCAGAAACTACTTGTGTGTACAATAAATGAGGAAAATCTGAAATGGAGGTCAGATATAGTATGTGCTTCTAGTGTATTGGAGTGAATTATCCTGGTGCCTATTGTAATAAAAAGTGTTCATGGAGTGAACTCTCATTGCAGTCTGAGTTCTGAGCCATTCGTTTCACTTTATAGATGCAGCTGCACCTTGTATGAACAAGCACTAGGCAAACCCCAGAAATGACCATAATAGCAAGCTTTTCAATAAAAGGAAGAGGATTTTGACCAACAGTAAACAGAGTAAATTCACAGAATGGGAGATAAACAGACAATTCAGGAACATAATAAAATTCACCAATGCCAATTCTGAGGCTAAAATAGCTAGTCAAGCCAAAGACCATCACAAAGTCTTTTTTAGTTATGCTAATAATCTCAAATGTACAATGCAGCAATGCACTGAGCTGATTGTGAGCAATGATTACCTACATGGAGGCTGAAGATAGACTTATGCAAGTTGCACTTACTTGTAATAGTACGTTTGCAGCACATACACTTCTTTACTGGCATGTGGATAGTAGTGCCCTGACACCCTCCCCTCTGCCAATTTGTCAAAATTCAGAATTCCTCCAACTGTCTGTCTGAGAGTGAAGGACCAATCACCTGGCAAAACCAGGAGAGCTCTTTACACTCATACAAGACCATTTCAGTTTTCTATGGTCCAACACGAAGAGCAGATGGAAACACAAGCTTTGTGAACACCTACTGTTCCATACCAAATGCCACACAGCAAAAGAAAACTGCTGAACCAAAACACAACAGCAACTCCAACAACTAACTATATACACCGAACAAAAGGGGGATGGTGGGATCAGTAAGGGAGTATGTTCTACATTACAGGTAAGTGAAACCTGTGCAACTGTACTATGTTTAAAAAATACACTGCCTTATTGGCATATGGGCAGATTCCCAAAGCTTATACAACGTGGGAGGAAGGAAGATAAGGTTCTAGGAGGCCCTGGAGAACTGCCCTTATGAAGCCTGGTCTAGATCCAAGACTAAGCATCAAGTTTGCAATGCTTCACGAAGGTATGGATGGAGGACCAAGTTGCTGCCTCTAGAATAGCTAGAGTTCACTCCTTTCTGATAGGCCACTGAAGAGGAGAAAGCCCTGGTGGAATGTCCTGTTACTTAGTCTGATTAATCTTGCTATGGTGGCTGCAACAAAAAACAATATGCAGTCCATTGCACCTTGGTTGTCCTATAGTAGAGACAAGTTGACCTTTCTTTTCCCCAGAAAAGGAAATGAAAAACATGAGTGTGTGTGTGAGCAAGTGCAGTATGCGAGGAAATCTGTGGTAATTGCCTTTGGCCAGTACAGTTAACAGGAAGCACCAAGACTGCCTGGGCCAGTTGAGTGTCACCAGAATGATCTTTTAGAAAAAGCAATGACACTTTAAAGGGTTAACCCCTACAGAAACACAAAGAATTTAAAATAGTACAAGACTTATACTAAAAGATAAATCACACTAAATTAGAATAATTTTTTTACAAGAAAAAATACACAAATCAGCATAACATTCTTTTCAAGCACTGATAGAAAAAGACAGAGGGAGGAAATAAAATCAAACAGTAGTTTTTTTTATCTGAGTTCTGCAGCTATCACCCAGAGAGAAAGAAATGCAATATTCCAAGAGATCTTTCTTTGACTGTGGCACAAGAAAACTGATGGCTGTCCTGGCCCTGCCAGATGACTGGTTCTTCTCTCAGAGACAGGCAATGTGAGGAGTTCTGAGCTTTGACAGACTGCCAGAGGAAAGGTAACAGGGCACTTCGAGCCACATACCAGTAAGGCAGTGTGTTTGTTAAACATATAGGTAACGCTAACTGATGAATTTAGCTGCAATTTTACCCATTTATCCCAGTCTGTCCCTCAAGATGTACCTGAAGCTGGCTCACCTCCAGCTAACATACAAGACCAAGTCCTAAAAATGCTATGAAAAGATAAAAATGCAGCAGTGATTGGTCCTAACAATATCTCTGGATAAATCTTAAATAGTATGAAGCATGACTTAGCCCCCCCCCCAACACTGTTCAACCTCAGCCTTCAAAGAAGTGCGTTACCAACTGAATGCAGAATAGCTACAGTCATTCCCCCTGCATAAGGGGGACCTTCTACAGATCCAAAAGTTTGATCATCCTCATATGCAAAGCCATGGAAACACTTAAAATGGAACTAATCTATAAGAATATAGGGAACCTCCAAATACTGAACCTGTCTCTGTTTGAATTAATCAAGGGCAAGTCATGTTTACTTAACTGGGTGAATTTATTTTTAAAAATGTCACCAAAACAATGAAGGTAAAATGGTGCACACCACATACTTCAAATGAGGCAAAGCTTTTGATAATACCTCACTCGGGCATAGCAGAAAATCTAAATAAGCAGGTGATAAACCCCTTGTGTTATCTGCTAGATTGCCAAATGACTCACAGATAGGACACAGGAAATAAAACAAGGGAAGTTACAACCACAAAGAAACAAATCAACTGAGTCACCCAGGGTTCGGTGTTGGGACCTCTCCTGTTTGGCATCCGCTTCTTTGAAGTTAAAGCCATTACCAAAGGGATCTGGCTGACTAAGATTGCAACAAACCATGATGATTTTATGATTTATAATTTTTGTTTTGAGTTTTACAGAAGCTACCTGCTGCTACATTGAAGAACTAAGTGCCGTTTGTTTTCAGTATTGTTGGAGTCATTTGTCTGGGACATATTACCTCATTTTTGTGTTTTGACTAAGTTTGCAGATATCTGCAAGCTGGGAGCAGTCACTGAATCCCCAAATAAAATTGCCATCTTGCAGGAAGGTTTGTCCCAAATAAATAAATGGCGCCAAAATCAGACAAACTAAATGCCAAAAAATGCTATTTTTTTAATCATTTGAGAATTCATCTACCCCAGGGAACTACCACATTGACAATATGTCCATAAGAGTTGACCCAGTTGTTCGGGATTTGGGAACTTATGTGGGCAGTGACCTATCTTTTGATCAACATGTGGCCATTGTCATAAAGTGCTTCTATATTGCATAGCTCATAAAAAATTGAATTGTATCTAGATCTAGGGATGTCATTGACCCTGTTTAGTCAACCCTCATAAGGGCAATCACTTGAGTATAATGCCCCTTTTGGCATTTATCTGTCCAGGGACACAAGTTTAACACCCACAGAGTTACCTTATT
>NC_056747.1:217944817-217969817 GCF_019279795.1 Protopterus annectens | reverse complement strand
TGGTTCACACAGCTTATCTAGATCTCGCCAAGGCTTTCAACACCATACCCCACTCTGGAATTATAGATAAGCTCACTAAACTAGGTATAAATCCTTATGTCACAAGATGGGTTGCCAACTGGCTCATGGACAGAACCCATACTGAAAGTAGCAGACTCCAAATCCGACTTCAGACCAGTGGCAAGTGGAGTACCACAGGGTTCAGTCCTGGGTCCTCTCCTGTTTGGTATCTACTTCTCCGAAGTACAGGCTAACTAACACAGAAGGTCTTTGGCTAACAAAGTTTGCAGATGATTGCAAACTAGGAGCCATAATCAAATCTCCTAACGATGTGGACCTACTACAAAAGGGCCTCACTGAGACAGATGCCTGGTGTCAAAGCCATGGCCTGAAGCTCTGCCAAAAAGTGTATTGTCATCCCCTTTGCTAAAAACTCTGTACCCATTAACTACCACATAAGTGGTAGTCTACTTAACACCGAAAGTGTGATAAGAGACCTTGGGACACAGGTGGACAGTAATCTCTCCATTGATAATCACATCGTCACAGTGGTCAGGAAATCCTTCTACATGGCTCACCTCATCACAAAAGGTTTCTCATCCAGAAAAAAAGAGAGGTCATTGTTCCCCTCTACTCATCACTCATTAGACCTATAGAGCACAATGCCCCTTTTGGTATGTACCTCACAAGACATCTACAACTGGAAAGGCCACAGAAATACCTCACAAAGAGGATTACTGGCCTCAAAAAGATGCCCTACGTAGACCGCCTCAAAAAACTCTAGCTTTACTCCGTCGCATATCGCCTACTCAGAGGTGATCTCTGCCTAACATACAAAGCTATGTCAAACCCAGAGCTGTTGGACATGCTCCACTTAAAGAAATCCCAATCCTTCAGAGCCACATGCTCTAGAGACCTAAACCTTGTCACCACAATAAACAGAACATGGTGGAGGGATAGATTCCTATCCCAGAGACTTTCCATACTCTGGAACAGGCTACCTATATCAAACAGAGCTCCTCATTAGCACTCTTCAAGAAAAACCTTGATGATTGGATGGGAAATGGGAAATTCACCCCAGGGATCACTTCTGTGGCTCTGCTTGACAGGGGCACAGGAAAATATTTTTCTTGGGTGGCGAAAGCAAGGATACCTTTTTGGCTAGGCTTATATAGGCCCTAGGACTAATAGGCTAGTACCTACCTATGATCCCACTCAGACTCAGGAAGAACATGCAAATTCCACTCAGTGGCCAGAAATAAGAAGTGAACCCTGGACATATGAGGAAGATGGTTTAACACTAGCCTTTTCTTATACATACCTAGGTACACAAACAAAATTCTGCAGAACAATAATATTGTTTTCCAGATATACTTGAATATCTCAGTACTACAATGCACATACAGAAAGAGCACTAGGAGAGGGAGTAATAGGAGATGGGTGGGCGTATCCATCCAATAAGGCAGGTGGGTGGTTATGTGAGGAGTTGTGCACAAGGGTGTAGCTTTGAGGTAAGGTGGTGGGCAAAGCTGGGCTGCTGCAGAGGCAGGGTGATAAGCTGCATGTTCCTACTGCACACTCATGCCTCAAGTGAACCATGAAAACTGCAAGGGAGGAATAGTTAGTAAGACATACCCCTCCAACTGAATGTAGGTAGCAGAGATACACTTCAGAGGATTAAGAGAGTAAATATGGGGGGCAGGGGGGTTGAGTAGCAGGTAATCTTGATAAGGACAGGTGAACTAGGCAGCATTGCTTTAAGGGTGATGTACAAGACCCCCCCCCCAAAAAAAAACTAATCATTCTTCCACTTATCTAAAACATACTGTTTGACTGGGTAGTTTAAATTGTCAGCAAGTATTGCATTTATTTTTACTCTTCTCAGCTGCTTCATGCTTCTCTGAGTTTACAGTGAATCAGTTTCTCTCAACACAAATTATAACAATCATTTGCACATGCTCAAATACACAGACAAGCACACACTCACATTTGCATACAGTACATACACACAGACAGGAAACGGGTTTTATTTACACAAGTATTTCTGTATTATTCTTTCAGGTGAGGTGCTTACATATATATGCAGACATGATTCCATACAAAGCCAAATTATATCCTTTTCATAGCAGCTTCATAAAATGTCAACTCCTACAAGTGCTGCAGTGGGTATGATTACACAGCATACAAATCTCATTTCCGTTACATCACAAAATACAGGGATCTAGTTGTCAAATTTAGCATTCATATTTCCAGGCTTTTTGACTAAGTAGCAGATCCGACTTACAGATTATCCCCCCCCCCCATAAACACTGCCTAATGTTTCCCCAGTTGAACTGAATTGTCTAGCAGTTAGCATAGAAAACCAAGGCTGTGACTTGTTAATGAGCTGCTTCCTATGCCAAGGGTACAGGGTTTGAATCTTTCCACTTTCAATTGCCTGCTGTATGACCGAGATAAAGTCACTTAACCAGACAACGATTTGGTATAATAGGTAGTCTGGTATAGGCTTTTTAATGGTCTCCT
Source organism: Protopterus annectens (assembly GCF_019279795.1). NCBI lineage: Eukaryota > Metazoa > Chordata > Ceratodontiformes > Protopteridae > Protopterus > Protopterus annectens. The sequence goes on along the minus strand of NC_056747.1, from coordinate 217,967,294 downwards.
ATAGTACATGCCTAGTAACCAAGTACCTCACTATCTTGCTCCAAACTGTCTAATGTGAAAAAACTATTTCCTTACATCTCCCCTAAGTCATCCACCTTGAAACTTCAGACTGTGCTATCTCATTTACACATCTGTTTCCTGAAAGGTGGTTTCCACAGGAGTTTAATGACCTTGAAGTGCCAAGTTTGCATTGTACCTCACTTCTTCTAATCTCTTTATATGGCAGTTTGTGAGTGATTTTGTTATCCTTGTCTGAACTGCATCATTCTCGTGTATGAATCTATATACATCAATTCCCAGAAATACATTTATTGTAGTTTTTATCCACTGCCTATAAAAAGAAAATGTACCACGATATCCGTTTTCCCCTGATAATGCCCTCTCTCACACATGCCTGCACACCAACCTTTCTTATTGTTGCATCAAATTACAGTTCATCTAATATGAATAATTACACGTTTCTGTTCAGTCTTGCTTCATTGCCAGTTAAGTGCATTTCCATGTGCATTTGATTACTGGATTTATTATTCTGTACTTTTGCACCAAATATAAGCTACCATGTCTTGGATGATTCCATCAGACTTGCCAAGTCCTGGATTATTCTTCTTGCCTTTTCATGCAGCAGTCCTGCAGCAAATCTTCTACCAAGCTCTTTATAAAGGCACTGAAGATGACTAAGCAAAGCACCAGTGTCTATGATATCCCATTGGTAGCTGTTATTTTTTCGGAGTGGTCTTTACTTACTATTATCCCCTTTGCTATTAGAATTCTATGTGCACAACTGCCCAGCTAGTGTTTTAATTTACACTTCTATCCTAGTACCCACTTCAGGGATCTCATTTATTCTCAATTTGCTACATATTTATATCTAATGCTTTGCTGAAGTCCAACCTATGACCACAGCTTCCATCTGGTCTAACAACCTTGTTTCTTTGTAAAATAGATTTGTCGGAAACAACCTTCATATTTTGACAGCATGCTACATTGGGTACTTTGAAAATGGCTTTCAGACATTCCATCATTTTCCTTCAGCGGTATGCTGTAATTCCAGCTGTCATTCCAGTGAGATGACTAATGTTTCAAAGCCTTTATTTTGCTTTCTGTCCTATGCTGAGGGATCAGATCTGCTTTCTTGTACCCATGAACCTTATTCTCTGCCACTAAAGTCAGTCAGTGCAGTAACTTGTTTTTCCCCTTCTCTGTTATTGTTTCGCTCATTCTAGCTCCTTGTGACCTCAAAGACACTAGCACAACAGACCTACATTTCAACCATTACTTAACTGTACCTCAAACTTCTCCCAGATTTGTTACTAGGTTTATAGTACAGCAAAGTAAAATGGCTATCAGTTATATGTCTATAGGTACTATAGGTTATAGCCTCTCAATATTTCATATCACTGTCCATTTTCTTTTTCAGAATGTTTATAGCACCATATGAATTCTGATGCATTAAATCTTGCATACATACTATATGTTAACCCAGCAAAACTTAACTGTGGCAGTGACAAAAAAATGATACTGTATATGCTTTTGCATCAAAATGAACTTCTGAAGACATTATTACTGTGTTGCCCAAGCAAGAACTTTACACCTGAAAAACGGTCTAACAATGTTCAACACAGACTATATAAACAGCAGACAAGGATCTAAGACAGCTTATTTAATCAGTCCAAGAAGGTGGTTCTTTTGAGAAAAAGTCTGCTTCACTTAAAGGTGGATATAAATAGGTCTATGGTTAATCAAAGTAAACATTCTTCAAATGGCTTTTAATCAAAGACTGTTGCAACAACATTTCATTGTATAGGCATGTATAGGCATATAATCACAAAATGTATTCATCGAATATTCATAGCTGGCCAAATCGCAAGTCTCCATTGATTCTGGCAATTTAAAATAAACAAAAAATCACATTCTGAAAAACACCTTATAAAGTGCACACTGTATAAAAATACAAGTAAACCTGCCCTTTCTCCCCTACAGTGCAACATCAGAATTGGTATATACAATTAGCGGGGGTGGGGGGGGGGTGGCAGAGACCCCTGACAACAGGAACATTACTTCAACTGGCTTGAACTGGCTGGTATGACCCTGACCTTGAGTAGCATCTTACCCTCACCAAGAATGATGCCACAATATGAAGACAAGATGATCAATTTCAACAATTGGCTTAAGTATTGGTGTCATTCAAAGGGGATCCAATGCCTGTCAGCGTGGGATGATATGCACGACAAGCCACGATGCTTTGCTAGGGACGGCTTGCACCTGTCACCCCTGGGCTTTCAGATATTGGCAAAGGCTCTTGCTACCCCCATAGTGCCTTTTTAGGCAAGGCTCAAAAGACAAACCCACCTCCATAGGTATCACAAGGGATAAGAAACTAAGAGTAATGCTACTCAACGCTAGAAGTCTAAACCTCAAGATGCACGCACTCGAAATTCTCCTTAGCATGGAGAACATCGATATCTGTGCAGTAACAGAAACCTGGTTCAGGACTCCCGAGAGCACCCCAGCACTACCAGGTTATACCTCATACCATGCTTTTCGGCCCCAAAACTTGGACCGAACCACAAAAGGAGGGGGAGTATCGATATTCATCAAAGATACCCACACCTCCAGGTTGGTGGCAAAGCACGAAGCATCAGAGACTATCCATGTGCAACTAACAGTGGGTAAAACTGCCTTCCAGTTTATAGCCTGCTACAGACCACCCTCCCAAACCCAGGAACCCCACTCGGCCGTCCTGAGAACACTGGAAAATATGAAGTTCTCTCCGAACACCATTATATTGGGTGACTTCAACTACCCAAACATAGATTGGGAGCATTACTCTAGCTCCAACACCCTTGCCCAAAGGTTCCTAGAATTCATAAACTCAAATGCTATGGAACAACTTGTTACCACTCCCACAAGAGGGGAAAACATACTGGACCTGATCATCACCAACATGGGGACTTTATGCTCCAGACCAGAAGTGTATCCCTCACTGGTAAGATCAGACCATAAACTGATCTCACTGGATATTCACATCCCGACCCACAGCGGTGGACAGAAAAGCACAGTGAAAAACTTCTCTAAAGCAAATTTCACACTCCTCAAAACCGAGGTGGAATCCTTCAAAGCCCCGGCCTGTGGAAAATACGCCCAGACCGCAGAATCTTTTATAAATGCATTCTATGAACACCTTCAGGAATGCATGGATCATGCAATCCCAAATAAAACCAAGACCCAATCCTCCAAAGGCAGAAGACCTGTCTGGTGGACCCCAGCCATAAATAAACTATACAATAAAAGGAGGAAGCTACTACATGATAGAGCAAAATCCCAAAAGGGAAGGCATCTCTGATCAGTATTAGCAAAAAACTAAGGGCACTCATAAAATCGTCAAAGGCCAGCTTCGAGAGAAAAATTGCACAGGACACTAAAGATAATCACAAGGCTTTCTTTAGTTATGTTAGGAACCTGGGTGGGAATTCACAGATATGCTCAGAATTAGTCCAAAATGACAAAAATACACTGATCCCACAGACATTGCCAACATCCTAGCTGACAGGTTCAGCGCAAACTTCTCCCTCCCCTCCACACCAAAAGGGCAAATATCTATCCCAGCAGAGTGCTGCCCCCCCCCCCCCACATCTCAGATGCTCAGGTGGGAGCCGCCCTCTCCAAAGCAAAAAACACAGCATCAATGGGACCAGACTGTGTCCCAGGCTGCGTCCTACATGAACTCCAAGAAGAGCTAAACCCAAACATAAAACTACTGTTCAATCTCAGCCTTACTACAGGATATGTACCCAAAGAGTGGCGTACAGCAACAGTGGTCCCTCTCCACAAAGGTGGTGCCTCAACGGACCCTGAAAACTATCGCCCCATAAGCCTGACTAGCTTGGTCTGCAAAGCTATGGAAAGGATCATTATGGACCTCAAAAATAAAGATATTTGGGACCTACAGACACTGGATCCTACCCAGTTTGGCTTTGTTAAGGGCAGATCCTGCCTCTTAAACCTGGTTGACTTCTTTGAAACAGTCACCAAGGCCATTGACGAAGGGAAGGTGGTCCACACAGCCTATCTGGACCTCGCAAAAGCCTTCGATACAATACCCCACTCGGGCATTATAGATAAGCTCACCAGCTTAAATATAAACCCCTATGTCACTAGATGGGTTGCAAACTGGCTCAAGGACAGAACCCACATGGTTAGAATTGCTGGAGCCATGTCAGACTCCAAACCAGTTACAAGTGGCGTCCCACAAGGCTCAGTCCTGGGACCTCTCTTGTTTGGTATATATTTCTCGGAGGTACAGGCCAACATGGAAGGACTGTGGCTGACCAAGTTCGCAGATGACTGCAAACTGGGTGCCATAATCAACTCTCCAGCTGACACAAGCATCCTCCAAAAGGGCCTCATAGAAACAGACAACTGGTGCCAGAGCCATGGCCTCAAGCTAAATGCCAAAAGTGTATAGTCATCCCTTTGGCAAAAACAAAGTGCCCACAAATTACCACACAGGTGGTAATCCATTAAGTACAGAAGAAGTCATTAGGGACCTGGGGACCCAAGTTGATAGCAATCTCTCATTTGACAACCACGTGGCCAAAGTGGTTAGAAAATATTTTATATAGCCCACCTAATCATGAAGGGATTAACATCTAGATTAGGGGAGGTCATCGTGCCTCTTTACTCATCCCTCATCAGGCCCATAATAGAGTACAATGCCCCTTTTGGGATGTACCTTACCAAACACCTGCAGCAACTGGAAAGACCCCAAAAGTACCTCACCAAGAGGATCAAAGGGCTCAAACAGATGCCATATGCTGCCCAGTTAAAGAAACTCCAGCTCTACTCAGTGGCATACCGACTGCTCAGAGGTGACCTGTGCCTGACGTATAAGGCCATGTCCAACCCGGAATTAAGGGACATGCTGCACCTCAAAAAATCCAAATCCCATCGAGCTACACGCTCGAGAGACTTGAACCTCAGCACTGAAATAAATAAGACATGCTGGAGGGACAGATTCATAACCCAGAGGCTCCCTTCACTATGGAATAAAATCCCAGTCCAGGTTAGGCAGAGTCCCTCATTGACTCTCTTCAAGAGGAATCTTGATGAGTGGATGGGAGATCATAGGTTTACCCCGGGTATCACTTCTGTGTCACTGTTAGACAGAGGCACAGTATACTAACCTCGAAAAAGGGCATAGCAAAATTAATTTAAAATGGGTGGCGAAAGCCAAACATACTCTGGCTAGGCTTATAAATGCCCTAGGGCAGATAGCCTAGTATGAACCTATGAACCTATGAACATAATACACTTGCTATGCTCCCCACACCTATGCTAATTATATATACCAAAACAGAGATCACACTAAAGTGGAGAAAGGGCAAATGCCTTTATAGCTATGTTACCATGGTAACATTTCCTTTCTGCTGTCCAGCTATAACTATGCGATGATTTAATTTATGATGGAATGCCTATGTGATGAAAACTCACTAATATTTTTGATTAACCTTGGACCAGATATTAATACGTGTACAGTACCTGGCAGGTAGTGGTGGTCTTTTTTACTATGCAGGCTTTCGTCTTCTTGCCTGGCTTCAAAAATGGGTTGATCTGGTTGACAGCAGGGCCCCTCTGCCTGTAGAGTGAAGGCATCTCCTGGCATGAACTGCCGTTCACAGGATAAACAGCGGAAACACTGCTGATGATACACCAACTTCCCAGCTCTGAAGACCATGTCAGATGACAGCAAGACTCCTCCACATTGTGCACACTTCATGCCAAAGACCCTGGGAAGAACCAAAATATATCAAACTGACATCCATCTGTGGCTACTGAGGCATTCAGGGAATATTTAGGCATTCATTCTGCATCTACTGATAGTTCATTACCAACCAAACCTTAATGTTTTTATAGACCATCAATGGTAAAGAAAGTCTACACATAGGACTACTGTAATTACTTGATGTGAAAAAAACTAAAAAAAAAATACAATCAGTTCTATTTGACGTATTTATATGAAATGTTAATGTGTTATTCAGATGAGCAGTTTAGGAAAACAGTTTTAACCTCAGCTGTCACTGATGTGTGCATAGCAAATCAGTATTTTTATATACCAAGTTTAAAACAATACTGACTTCAGATGTGAAAAGCTGGGATTACTGTACTAAAATGCTGCCTCTGTCTCTTGAATTAGTCTATGAATACAAAATAAACACTTAGGAAAAGTAAACTGGTCTGAATTCCAGAAATATTACCCATGTAATTTGTTCAGCAAAATAAAGAGAACACTACTGATGTGAGAAAATGTTTGGGATGGAAACATACCAGGGAATGGACTACCAGATAAACCACAGCCCTGTCACTGTCCTATATTTAATTTTGAATTTGGCAGCTGGGATAGAGCACTGATCCCACTTGACCTACTTCAGTCTCAGTTCAGTGAAAATTCAATATATACATGACATTATACACAGACAATGACAAAATGCAATATAAACATAACACAGCAGATATCATAGTTGGCTTGAGGGTATAAAGGCAATAGATAAATGACATTATATACACAGTGACTGAAAAATGGAGTATATGCTATGTGTTATATCCAAAGCAAAAAATCAGAGTTGGCATGCTGAATCACAATAAAAAATAAGAGAACAGAACAAAAAAGGATTAGTTATATGACCAGAGAGATATCAGTTGTATTTTCCTAGAGTCTTGACATTTATTTTTTCTAATCAGAAAATGAGGTAAGAGGAATCAGTTTTACGGAAGAGATTCCTACAGTCTGGGATTAAGAACTAAACAAGCATTGTCTCTGCAGTGAAGGCTACTCTGGGGGGTTCAGAGAAGAGGACCAGAGTGATTAAGATTTCTCTGAATAGTCTAGAAGCTGGTGAGGGGGTGTAATTCTCGATAAATTTAAATATTTGAGAGAAAAGTAGAAAGTCAGATTATTGTTTCACAGGTAGCCAGTTAGCTTTTTCAATCATTTTGCAATGGCATTCATTTCATATGGAGCGAGTGATGAATCTGCAAATAGCATTTGAAATGGATTGGATGGGGGATACATTTCTTTCAGAAGCTGCAGTAATGAAAGGGAGACAATGTCATATTATGAATCAGACAGGCAATGCAATGACCCCTAATAAACATGAGGAAAAAAGGCTATGAGCCTGAATTTTAACAATGCCTTAAGACTTTATATATGAATAAGGTGGGCAAAGCATAAAGGTAATGTGCATGATGTGTGGAGTCCCTCAGGGTTCTCTGCTGGGACCTCTCCTGTATGGCATTTACTTTACTGAGGTAAAAAGCCAATACCAAACATCTGTCTGACTAGACTCGTAGATGACTGCAAGCTAGAGCCAGTCATTCTATCTCCAAATGGCAGCCATCTTGCAGGAAAGCAGGTCTCTCTAAAACTAAATGCCAAAAAATACATTATTGTATCCTTTGGCAAATCATCTACCCCAGGGATCTACCACATTGAAGATACGTCCGTAAGAGTCAACAGAGTTGTTCAGGACTTTGGAATGTATGCAGAGAGTGACATAACTTTTGACCAACATGTGCTTATTGTTTTAAGAAAGTCCTTCTAAATTGCACAGCTTATAAACAAAGGGATTGTGTCTAGATATAAGGATGTCAATGCCCCCTTTACTCCACCCTCATTAGGCCAGTCATTGAATATAATGTCTCCTTTGGCATATATCTGTCCAGACACATGCAACAACTTGAACACCAATGAAGAAACCCTAATAAAAGGATACAAGGCTTAAACAACAGGTCCAACACCAACCGCCTCAAAGCCTTGTCACTATAATCTGTATCCTCCAGACGAAGAGTTGACCTATTGTGTCGGTCATACAAGGCATCCTCTGACCCATTACTAATGGATTTACTGCATATAAGCAAGTCAAATGGAATCAGAAATACTCAGTCTATGAATCTAAATCCCTTCTGCAATATCAACAGAATGGTTTGGAGGGACAGAGGATACCACTCCTATGGAACAGACTCCACATCAACAAAAAGAGTTCATCCCTGTCCATTCTTGAGTGCAACTTAGATCTATGTGTGGGAAACAGAACACTTACCTTGGGACTGGCCCTGTACTACTAACGGAGTTAGTGGATTTTTCAGCTACTAAATGCTTTATCCCATGCATGGGTTCACTCAGCTTATCTTTAGTATGATCCCAGTATTTTTCATTAAGGATAATATGGGTCTAGGACTATTCACTGAATGCATATTTCACTGAAAACACATTTCATTGAAAGTTATATATGACCTTTTCCCCACTGTAGTAAGACCTTGGAGTGGGTATATACAGTAAGGGGGGACCGCCCCCCACATTGGGGGGGGGTTGTGGGAGGGCATAGCCTCCCACATAGTTTGGATATATATGTTCAAAAAAAAGAGTAATTTACTGGAATTGCAAGTATCCATGTATATAGTTCAAAATATTTAAAATCGGTAGGGGACTACGCCCCCCACACACACCCCTTACTATATATACTAACTCCAGGGTCACACTACAGTTGGGAAAAGGCCATATATAACTTTCAGTGAAATGTGTTTCAGTGAATTGTGTTTTCAGTGAACTGAGCTTTCAGTGAATTGTGCACAGCCAAATGTGTTTCAGTGAAATTTGCTTTCAGTGAATAGTCCTAGAACCGATAATATATATTTATGGACCACAGAATGGTTAAGGCCAATCTATAACAAAATGTGTAGGTTTTGAGCACAAAAAGGGAAACTGGCTAGGCTTAAAGTGTCCCTCAAGGGCAGCTAGCCTAGTTTTTACCTAGGAACCTATAAAACAGTAATATGAACAATAAAGCAGAGAGCACCACAGAGGTACATCACAGAAGTGGATGGTGCACAGCATCAGAAGATACAATAGTATGATGAAGCAAAAGCAATTCAGTAACTGTTAGCTCAGTTCAGCATGGCACTGCATGGGATAGAGCAGCATAGTATAGCATAGTGCATAACAGCACAGCGTGACAGAATACAGAACTCACCACAGACTGAGAAATAAAGAAATTAGGAAAAACAGAAAAAGGTGAAATAATGTATAGCACTTTTGCTAAAAAAAAGACAAAATCTACGACCAACGGGAAATCTGTTAAGATGCAATTTCTGAGTACTCTTTCTCCATGTTTTTACTCAGGAAAAGCATCCCACAAGGAAATTTAACTTCACATGCCAAAAATTCATAACTGATCATATTTAGTTTTAGGGGCTCTCCCACCATAAGGGAAACTGCATGTGTGATTCTGGTCGGGCAACATTGTGACTTCAGGGTCTATCCTCCCACTCAAGAAGCTGCTGCTAAACAAAGGATTTGGAAACAAAGACTGATTTTTATCTTTGCACAATTTCCCCTCAGGCCTTTAGTACAAAACACTAGAAAGTATAATAAAGGCCTAACATATGCGGATTTCAAAAACTCCATTTTACAGTCTGATTGAGTGATGGTGTTGAATATATTTGTTTGTTATGAAAGGAGACAAGTGATTTGTGTGCTCTAGTTTTTTTGGCTTCTCTGTCAGTACTTCTGTGCAAGCTAGGGAAAAATGCCACAATATAACTCTTCTGTATTTCAGTCCCTATCTTCCTTTTTTGTTTTTGCCTGCACTTTTCCACTTTTTCAAGAGGTTTACCAGTTTGTAGCTATGAAGTATACGAATGCGTTTACATGAAGATAACTTTGAAAACATGTTTGATGGTTAGACTTCTGAAATGTTTAAAATAGCATTTAAACATTTGTGAGGTGAGGTATCTAAAGCTTCAAAAGGTTAAAACAGAATGCTTTGCAATTTGCAGTGAGAATAGTGACAATATTGCATGTAAGCCTTCTAGAGCTTTTATGTCAGGGGAGTAAAAGAAGTCTGAGAAAGGGACTGAACTTGGAAAACAAAAAAACTCAAATGACAGCTTTTGTTCATAGCTAAAAAAGTATTTTATTTTTGCAGTTTTTCTATAATTAATAGATTGAGAATTTTTTTTCATATGCTTCGACATTTACCTCAAAGACAACTGTACTGTACATAACAGTACAATATAATGTATAATGCAACATTAATCACCATGAATAGCCATATTTTAAAGCACAATTAGCAACCATCAGTTGAATTATACAGTTCAGCAGCAGCTGCAACATTTTTATTTACAATCATTTATATTCATACTAGAAATGTTTAAATAAAAATTGCCTGTACCCTTGTATGTGTGAGACCCAAAACTGTGAATCGAAAAAAAAAAAAGATGAACTTTGAAACTCACAGTCACGCTATTAAAACATTTTTGCAAGGGGCCTTTGTCCACCAGTCCTCTACAACATGTGACTGTGCCCCTGTAACTAATAACACAAGCTATTAGATCACTGTACTTTGCAGAAGAGGGAACATCCTAAGATTACACAGCCTCTGACATAGGGCAGGGGACTCCCTATGTATACAGACTACACAGTCATAACACAGAATAAGTATGAATAAGGAATACTATATGTATAAACACTAATACATGCAAATGGAAGACTGTACAATTATGAAATATCTGATATGCAGATAGGAAGAAAGATGCATGGCAGACTATCAAAATTTAAAGCCAATTGGGGAGTAGCTAATGACAAATAATCTGTTAAATATCTCAGGGTGTTGTGGTTGGCAGGAAAGAGAAAGTTTAGGGGCTTGATATGAATAAACTGACAAGAGTTGCCACCTTTCAGAAAAGTAACCCTTCTTACTAAAATGTGACATTTTGTAGGACAAGTTGCAGCCTTTACAAATGCAAAGGATATTTATTAACAAAATATAATATAGACTCGCTTCTTCAGAAATGTAGCGGTATCTTAGTTTTCAGGAAAGTTAGAAAAGACTCTCTCCTAAAACATTCTGACATTTACCATTTTTTTTCTACAAAACAGAACTGCCTAAACCAGGACCATTTTGTGAAAAAAACCTAGACTGACTGTACAGTTTAAGACCCTTGCAGAAAAGAATACATGCTTCAGAAATTAGGAAAATATGACAAGGCTATACAAGTGCAAAAAGGGAGAAAAACATGATTACAGGGTCATGTCCTCAAAGGGTTTTGAGGTTGAACATGATGATACGATTTTTAGTCAGAAGACAATGTAGGTTGTAAACCTGCCTGCCTTTTAGTATAGCATTTGGATTTCTGTCTACAAAACCCCTCCTGATGCATTACCATACAGGTGGACAAAGTTTGAACTCGAGCTTCGACTGCTCAGGCTTTAAATTACTGACCATCAGAGTTCTTCCATAGGAAGGGCAGCCGCAGTGGTGCAGCAGTTAGCATTGCCGCCTCACAGCAAGATGTTCTCTGGTTTGATCCTTGTCTGGGCTGCCTTCTGTGCAGAGTCTGCATGTCCTCCCTGTGGTCGCGTGGGTTTCCTCCCACATCCCAAAGACAAGCTGTAGGTGGATTGGACACTAAATTCACCCTAGCATGAGTGCGTGCATGTGTGTGCCTTCTGTGGAAGGTTGGGCGCTGGGCTGGCAACTCTACACTATAAAACTCCACTGCCAATCATGAGCGGACAGGTGATCCGCTGTGGCAACCCCTACCTGGGAAAAGCCGAATGAAGAGTTCTTCCATTGAAAATCACTTTCAATGAGTTGTGCCTGAAATTATTCCCTTTGTGGGGGAATTTGCACCTCTTTTGAGTAAGTGCGACCTCAGAGTTGGTATATAAAAGTTTGGGGTGTGGGGGGCTTGCCCCATCAAAAACACTTTACAAAAAGGTTTTTGAGCATGTCTTCTGTAAAAACAGTTCAGGGATTTCAATCTAAAGTACATGATGGTCCATGTTCAAAAGTGGTTTTGAGCACTTAAGGACTGACTGGGCAGGGAAAGATTGAGGGTCTTAGGAGTTAAATTTTTCTAGCGGGAGGAGGTCTCGACTAAAGGTAAAAACGGCTAGAAATTATTTTGCATTAACCCCAGCAGGTGCAAGTGGTGTCACCATTTTGACCTCCTTGATATCCGTGTATGCTTCACCTCTATTACGAAGAAAGACTAGCCTTTGGGCCAGCATCAATGACAGCAGCCTACCAACTATCACAAAGTCTTGCAGTGTTCTGCTGGAGTTTCTGCAGTTCTTTTTAAGAGCTGTGCATCTGAAAGTGTAATTTCTCTTCTAAAGAAATTGATCCATGCAGAGGCTTTTTTTTCATTAAATATGGGTACTACTTGGAAAGCACTGAATTTTTCTGAATTACCACTTTTTGTTTCAGAGTAAAAGCAATAAATTACTTTCAGAAAAAAAAATGAGTTTCATGGGTCATGCAGTTTTGGAATTATAACTAATTTGCATTTTTTGTACAGCAAGGCATTACTACTTAATAAGTCATGCCAACAAACATACTGAGCTCCCTGCTTATAGCATCAGATGTAATGTATTCCTTGATGTATTGTTACAAAAGCTTAGCTACTCAAGTATTACAAGGTCTCCATCTCTCTCGCTATAAAATATACAATGTTTTAAAGCCTATCAGTACATTTTTATCTCTGTGAATGTACAAGATTCTGTGTTTCACTACTAAACATTCATGTTTTTATACAGTTGTGTTGCAAACTTAAGTCCATAACCTCTCAGTGCAAGAAATTTGGACAAAAGCAGAAATAATGAAGTGACAATGGCCTAAAAATAGGGAAAGATTGTAAACATTGCTCCTACAAACGTAGAAAGTTGTTAGAATTAGAAGTTTGACATTATTATATATTTTCTGAAAGATACAGTCTGAAATTCAAATGTCTCATTTATTCTTTAGTGGCTTTCATCCTGAATGATTTGCTGGAAAACCGCAAATTTTACAGGAAACAGACCAAAAATATAGAGCAAAAAAGTCTGGGGATTCTGTGAAAATCTGGACAGTTGAGAGGTATGCTTAGGTCTTAACTTTTTTTTTTGCAGAAACATCTGTATGTGATGTTGCACTGTAATATTTCATTATGCAGAAACAAGTTTTGGAGTTTATTATGAGCAATGAAAAAAAAAAAAAAAATGAAATGACAATAAAGTAAAGGACATGAGGGTACACAAAGGAGTGCGCTAGATTACTAATTTCCAAAGGCGAAAGCTCACTGAAAATGGGAGGGAAGAGTATGGCAATTTGAGTGCCCAATGTAAATATTTGAAAGGAGGGAAAATATCAGTTGAATGCACACATAATTAAAAAGCACAATGGTGGCTTGTTTGAAATTGCCTGCAAATGAAACTGGCAACACTGTAAATTTCTGTGAGTAAGTGATAAAAAGTGCAGTATGAGTAAGTTAATGAGCTGTTCAACAGAACTGCAAATGTCTCTGCTAGGAGTTTAAGGATTAGGATATTTAAGCAATAACGCACGCCTGGGTGTGGGTAATGCTGGATTTACCCACGGTTGGTGTGGTTTGGTCACGAGGGCGAAGCCCGAGTGGCCAAACAAAGACAACCGTGGGTAAATCCAGCATTACCCACACCCAGAAGTGGGTTATTGCTATTATACAATGACATTAAAGAAGAAAAATACTTATTTTTCTTAAATAATGGCATTGTATAATGCCTCCGTGCTGCCGTTCCGCAGCTGTCTGATATTCTGTGGCAGTTCTGATGTACTGCGCATGCGTATGCTTACGCAGTACATCAGAGCTGTGGGTGGAAGCAATGGAGAAAGCAAGCTCTCCATTGCTTTGTACAAAGTGCCTCGCTATGTTAAAGGAGTTTAACATAGCTAGGCAGCTTTAAAAAAAGCAACGGACAATCTCTGTTGTTTTTTTTAAAGCTGTCTCGCTATGTTAAAACCATTTAACATAGCGAGACAGCTTTAAAAAAAGCAACGGAGAAAGGAAGATCTCCTTTACTTTTTTTAAAGCTGTCTCGCTATGTTAAACTCCTTTAACATAGCGAGACAGTTTCTAAAAAGCAACGGAGATCTTGCATTCTCCATTGCTGTAAAAAAAAAGACTTGTACTAATGGAAAAAGTCCGGGCGACCGGACCTTTTTCCATTAGTATAAGTCTTTGATTTACAATGTGCACGCTGACCAATCAGCATGCACGTTTTGGAATATTAATGGGGGGGGGTCATTGTATAAAGTGCATTTACATCCTACAGACAAAGCAACTTCTATCACGGAACAAAGCAGTGAGAATACCGTACTGTAAAGTTCAGAACATTCCAAAACTGCATAGCACAATTAGTGTGTCAAATTAATATATTAGGTATGAGAATCGGTGGAGACAGGAAAAAATGAGCCATGTTTGAATGGGCTTGGGTTGGGGTTGGTATAATAGTTAAGGTGTTTAACACACAGACAAGGTACAGGGATTAATTTTCAGCTTTAAGGGGGAATTGGCTAGATTTAAAAAGGCCCACATGTGTAGTTAACTTTACATATAGGTAAGTATTAGGCTATGTAAAATTAGTTTACAAGTTAAAATAGGAAGGCTAAAAAAGTATTTTTCCTTGCAATGCCAATACTGTAGCAGACATGGATAACATGTCAAGAGATGAGGCAAAGATCAGCAGCAATGATCACTTTGCCATCTGATCGAGACCCTGAAACTAAACAGAAGCCTAATTTTCCCCAACCTTTTCTGTGCACTTTGTATTACACGTCAGCATCAGAAACTTCCCTTACCTGCTATAGTCTGATTTGCAGTATGTTTTGCCATTTCTGAAGTAACAGGAAGAGCTTTGCTCCAAGCTGCAATTACACTCCGCACATCGCAAGCAGGTGGCATGCCAGTACATGTCAGGGGAAACGTGTAGTATGGTGGGGTCTCTTATCTTCTTACCACAGCCAGCACACATGGGCAGAGACCCTACAAAGAACAAAGAAAAACAGATTGTAGAGCTGGTAGGATATGGTATTACAGACCACCTCAAGGATATACAGACAAGGCGAGTGACCATTAAAATGTTTTCAATGGTGCTTTCAATACAGATGTACCACCATAATTTCAGGAAGGTCCAGTAAGTCTACCACTGTGCAGTTATCTATGATTAAGGGCTGCATTTTGACAAAGCAAAACCATGGCTTTCTACTGCTGTCATATTGGTCACAAAGCTATCTTACAGACATGTCACTCTGAACAGAAAATCCTAACTCACTTATGCATGCAGATCAGCACAGAATAGTGTAAATCAGCACTGTCCTGTGGATAGCAGCTTTTCATTAGTTTACATAACAGACAGACACACAAATATACAGGATGGGAGTTCTAGCACCACAACAAAACTGTAAATCTCCCGTAACAAGTTAAAGAGCAAGTCATACTTTTATGGAGGGGCAGACATTTCTAAACCCCACTCCACAAGCTGCATTCTCTGCCGTAACAAAACTGGTCTGGAAAACAAAGTTCGCAAGCTGCACTGGCCACATAACCACAGCTTAGTGTTCTTTTGTTCAGAAATTTTATGCATACACATTTATGCCATGCAGCTAATGACCACTGCTGACAAGTAGTTATTAAGCTACCTCATCATTTTAATGAAGACAGATGAAGTAACTTTTGATCACCATGTGTGTGGAATTTACTTGTTCTTCCTACAGCTACACATTTATCCCTGGTATTAGTTTCCTCCCAGAAACATTCTGTATATATATATATATATATATATATATATATATATATATATATATATATATATATATATATATATATATATATATATATATATATATATATATATATATATATATATATATATTTTACCCTTGTTCTTACGGCTTGGGTCATGGCTGAAAAAGTTCTGGGAAAGGCTGGTTCACTTACCTCCGGTTCACTTACCTGGTTAACAAATCATGAAGCTTAACTAAATTAAATGTGAAACTAGCTCACAAAAAAATTGTGCCATGTAGACATCAGGTAATAAAATATATAGCGTCTAATTCTATGGTCAAGATGATGTAGTGACAAACTATAAAGATTTGAATCTTCATGAAAACAGTTGAAGCATCTTAAATGCATTTAGACATTTATAGATGCTAGATAACCAAATATTGCCTTATTTGTATACATGTTACATTGTTCATCCTGTGCTCTAATTTTTTTTCTTCTGATGTATAATGGGGCAGTTTCTAAAGACAGTCATACAGATCTATGAAGATAGTGAGTGTGCGCGCGCCTGTGTGTAAATACTATTTTCATGGTCACTACAAATGGGTAAAAATCCCTTTCCTAAAGTAAACCTCTAAGCCGACTGCAGAAGGCTCAACCCTTACAAAGGTGAGACCCCCGTTGAAAACACCTTTTCGTTTAGACAAATGCCATTTCATGCATTTTTGCACAAATTTCCCACAATGCATACTGAATCTATTCGTGTTTATTGTATACACCCAGATGTCTAAAACTGGTTAGATTGATGAATATGGTAGGAAAGAGAGTTTTCCTACATTAGCGTAAACTCAGAAAAGATCCATAACTGATAATTTTTTCTTACTTTTCATGGTGTCCAAGATCTTTCTCTGTTTGCAATTGAATGTTCTTTCCTTCCTTAGCCTGCTGCAATTATTGTGACACTATCCACCCGTCTCGCTCTGTCTCACCCTCAGCCTCTTTCCTTATCTTCATAGACTTTGCTTTTTCTTTCTGATTCACCATTCCAGTGAATGTTATTGTTGTCTTTTTCAGTCCACTTTAGCCTTGCTTCCCTTCTGACAGTTTAAGGAACTGACCAGAACTGTCAGGTTTATGCACTGAACTGGACTTATAAAACATCCTGTCACTACCTCATCTGTTAACAAATTGAATGACAGAAGTAGTTCCCGCCTCTTCATTAAGCAGATGACACTGAAGGCTGGTAATAAGCTTCCCCTGTTTTGATAGAAAGTTCATTCCTCCCTAGGCTGTTTAGAGGCCAGCAGACAAATACAATATGACAGAGGTACACCTTCCTCTTTACTCATGTTCATTATCATCACAAAAGAGAAAATTGTAAGGCCTGTTTTCAAAGCTAATCACCTGTAATAGATGCTGATTTTAAGGAACTGCCGGAGAATGAGCAATATGGAACACACAAAAAAGTGTCAGCATCACCAAAATCACAGCTTCACCTCTAGGTCTACTCGCCACACACACACTAGTGCAGAAGTTACTAGGGCTCCCTAAACTCACAGATTCCCCACAGTAATAAAAATCTGTGTACTCTAAAGGCACAAAACCATATTGGTCTTTCATGACACCTTTCAGCAGATGTTCTGCAGTGTAAAATACGTTTAAAGTTAGCATAGGGAAACATTTCACTTTGTGTACACATTAAATGTTTAAATGTACCCACAAGTCTCCTGACTGCAACACACTGATTGCATACAGTAATTAAGCAAGCTGCCTTGGTTGCAGAGTTCATTTTGTGTAACACAGGGATGTTACTTCCAGTTGTTTTATGCGGGCTGTGTTGTACTGGGAATATACTTAAGGGTTTCCAACACATGCTGTCCTTCACTACATTTAATGCTAGAAAATGAAGGCATCAGTAAATGGGATACAGACTCCTGGATAGCAGGTTAATTGTATTATTAATGCTGCTATTGCAAAACAGTTTCACATTCTGCTTCAAAAAGTTAATGATCTCACCTTGCAGTCAGAAGTACTGTAATTTAATTTCTATCCAGTGTTACATATTTTAAGTCCCTGGTCACCACTTATTTACTGTTCCTCGTCCAAAGTTCTCCCCACACCTTGTTCCTTAAGACCCTCCACAGATTTGCAGAAATATGCGAGAAGCATTGCACAAAAAGCAATGTTGTAGCACAAGGGTGCAGCCATCTGCAGCACTACCAGAATGTAATACAAGAAATGTTAACAGACATTTCAGAGTGAAAGAGAAAAAAGTCCCTGTTAAAATGTTTAGCATTTAGTCAGGATTATAAAAACTCCGCAGAATTCATTATCTAGACTGCATTTAAAGGATTCACAAAGGAAGAATTCTGAAATTAGGGAATGGAAGGAACTTTGGCATTTATGTAAGAAGTAAAACTAATTTTTCTAATGCACTGTGCAGACATAAAAGATAAAGCAAGCTGAACTCTGGGGATAATTTTATCTCATCAGCTCACAGCAGAGAGACACTTTTTCTGCATGGTGTGTTCCCTTAGTGAGGTCCCACTGAAATGTCTCTTACTTATGTGGTCACCCACGCTTGGAAAATACAAGGAAAGTGAGACTATACAACAGAGTGATGTATTCTGTGCTGGAAGAGTATCTTGCAGATTCAGTACCCTCTTCAATTTGCAATTGTTAAGGACATTAAGGGTAGCTTGGACATAAATTCTGAGAACAAGAAGGAATGCATACCTGTTAGAAGGCTTTATCAATGATTTTGCAGTTATTCAAGTAAGAAAAGATAGCAAGGTCAATTTCATATTACTCAAATTGTATTCAAGCATAAACTTGTGGGCAGATAGAGTGGCAGTTAGATGCAAAAACCTGATTGTAGAGTCATGAGTGATGGATAAGGCTTGCCCGTTTCCCCCTACTGATCCATGAATCTATTTGTCCATAGAAAAACTTCAACTAACAGGTACTATATTGTATGCATGCTCATATAATGTGTACACACAAAAGCAAGTGTGACTGAGCACCTTTTATCCAATTCCCTAGCATGCTGGCTCTCCCTAGACTTCATATCAGGGCTAGATGAAGGAAATTATTCTAGTGTTACTACTCAGAAATATTCAAGTCACCTAAGTGACAAAGGGAGAGCATCCATTCAGTCAAGGAAACATTCGACACAAGTACTGAAAACTGCAGCTAAATGTGCACTGGAGTCCCAGCTCAGCTCCAGTATGCACACTGCCTGAGCACCATATCCATCTATTCAGTGAATAGAACACATCCCGAAGTCCATCTGAAGAGAGGGTAACGTGTCTTGGTGAGCTCAGCTATCCAACTCTAGTATCTGTTATAAATCAAGAAATGCAACAACCAATATGTATAGTTGAAAATATTTAATGCATTTTCACATGGGGTGGGAGGGGGTTCATTTCAGAACTGTTGCCAGCCATATATGTGAAGGGACTTTCAGTTATGATTGCATTTTAAAATTGCTAGCATGTAAAATAATGATTTATGGCTTAACACTTACACAGCTTTATTAATTTTGTTAGGCAAGTGTTAATACTTGCAAGTTTCTCATTTTCTCCGATGTTCAGTATTTTATCACTTTTTCATTTGTTTCTTACATATTCTGGTTATGTTTACAAGTTATTTTCTGCTGGACATTACCTATTCAGTGACAGAAAAAGGGAACAAGGGAGTTTACACTGCCCTAACAGAGACCACTGCATGGTCATAACAGAAGAAACTGACAAGCATCAAGAGACCAAATATTTAACTATTTATTCTGCCCTTCACATATTAGAAAGAAAAAAAAAACAGAATTTCATAAAAAAGCCAAAAAGAGGCCATAAGAAAAAGCCATTATCAAAGGAATGCGAGCTATCTTTGAAATTTGACAGAACATGAAAAAGAAAATGTATACATTACAAATGCACAAAACTCTGCTAAAACTAAACATTTTCATCTCAAAATTGTCAACATACAATCAGCGCTTCACTTCCTAAACTATGATACAGGTCTGATTCAAAATGGGATTTCCAAAATAATAACCCCCCCGCCCATTTTCTACATACGGTCATGGTATGATGTCAACAGTCGCCATCTCTCTCTCTTTAATACCACTTTCCTGCCTTCATCTCTCATGTCACACTATCACAGGTTTTCTCACAATCCAGCCACCTCTTTACTGGATGCCCTCATTTCCACTTTTCTTCCTGTCTGTTCCAAATCTTCATTAGATTGTGTTCTGGTTTTCTGCACAAGTGCCTGCACCAACCTTTTCTGCATTGTGATCTAGTTCAACTTCTTCTCTTATGACCTCATTTCTTCATGTGTCCCACAGTGTGCATCCTACCACCTATCTCATCCACTTCATCTCCATCACCTCCAGTTTCCTCATCTGCCTTGCTTTTACTGACAAGGTTTCTGAACCATACAGTAGTACTAGTTGCAATACTCATTTATACCTTACTTTTCAGCTTCTTTGGCATTCTTCTGTCATATACCATATACAAGTCACCCTGTGCCAGCTGACTGCAGCCCTTATGATTCTAGATTTGACCTCCTCATTCAGACTTGCCTTCTACTCAACCACTTCTCCCAGGTACCTGAAGTTAACCTGTTTCAGTATTTTCCATTCTAGCTCAATTCTCAGTTTCTTCAGATGTTCCCCATTTGTTGCCATTACATCTCTCTTATCCAATGTGCCTTCAGTTTTGCATTCCATTCTCCTCTCCTTTGAAGTTCTTGCACAGAGTCTGCTGCAATGCTACTTCACCTGCATACAGCAACTATGTTCATCTGTCCTCTCTGTTTTGTTAGCTAATACAGTCCATCACCAGTATGAACAGCAGTGCATTCAGAACTGAGCCTTGCTGCACAACCACTCTCACTGAGAACCCCTCGGAGACTAAACATTTTTCATACTTGAGTCACCGAGTCCTTGTACGTAGCTTGCACTACTTCTACCAACATTTCTGAGACTTTGAACCACTGCAGAACTGCCCAAATCAGCTTTCTTGGGACCGTATTGCAAAATGACATTTACAAATGAAATGGCAGTACAGGCACTGAACAATTAAACAAAAGGCTCCAAAATGGCTACTCTGAAAATTTCAAGCCAAAAGTCCACTTTGTTAAAAAGTTACAACCCTGCACAATAGTTAAACTGGGCAACACTTAGTATTTTCAACAACTGCTCAAAACTCTCCCAAAGCTTAACAGGGTTCATATTTTCAAAATACCATATATGGCTCAACATTATCTGAATTACAACACTGAATTTGTGGAATTCAGACAAAATTTAAAAAGCAGTTTGATAGAAGTGGCCCATAAAATGACTATCCTGAAAATTCCATACCACAAATTTCAGAGAATTCCATTAATTAAAATAGTATAGCCTTGTACAAGTAATTAGTTAAAATGGGCAGAATAATTATTTTACATTAAAATGTACCTACGTCATAATTAACAGACATAAACTAATAAATATAAAGTTCAAACTGAAAAAAAAAAACAGATTCCCATTTCATAAGTGCAATAAAGCACAACCAACTATTGCAAGGCACTCACCTGTCACACATTCTCAACACCCCAGGGTGTGCAGTATTATTTTGACCATGCAAATACCTTTATGCATTGCTGCATTGCTGCATACTTATATATACAGAGAGATGCCCAGATATGCTGGGGTACTAGTAAATGTACATTTGTATGTGTGTGTTTAATCTGATATTGGTATTGCTAGAGTGATTATATGATTATTATAATGTGTGCTAACCCTAACCAAACTCAACCCAACATATTATGTTAAAAAATCAACCTTTTCCCTATCAGTGCCACTATGCACATGGGTAGCATTCTAAATTTTGCAGTTGGTGTGTCGCTTTGGGCAGTGTTCAGTGTTTGCCTGCCTTTCTTTAAAGTGAAAGTTAATCAATTTACAGACACACAGATATCTATATACATATGTGTGTGTGTGTATATATATATATATATATATATATATATATATATATATATATATATATATATATATATATATATATATATATATATATATATATATACACACACACACACATACACATTTACATATACACATGCGCACACACACATATATATGTCTTCAGACCATTGAAATGCCAGATTGAATATTAAAACAGTGAGATGAGAAAAATGAAAGCTGAGAACATCAAAGACTCATTATCGAACAAGGAAACAAATGACATACAAGAAACTGTTTAACTATGGCTGTGCTGCAATCAAACCACCTCCATTTAAAACTATCATGTAACAAAATATTCCTGTTTCAATAGTTTTCTGAGGGACTATGCACCCCACACCCCATCCATAAATTATATATACCAACTCCAAGATCACAATACAGTGAGGTAAAGGTAAATATCCCGATCTCCACTGTAACATGATGTCCCAATGGACAAACTGAAAAGCTATACATTTTTGTTAAACACAGTTATTCAATGCAGAAACTGCTTTCACTACAGCAAAATCTCCAATCCATAGCACTACGTACAACCTGATATGCACAACACCTCAATGGTCCCTGGTTCGATATTGTGAGTATTCAATATAGTCAGCTTTCATTCTTCTCTTCTTGATGTTTTAAGATTTGATCTGGCACTTTGATCACTTAAGGCAGACCCATATTTGGGGAACAAGGAATGTTGAACAGTTGGATGATTTCCATGTTACAAAATTACTTGCGTTAGAGTTTTCGGATCAGCGAATGCACTGTGCATTCACACGGACTACAGATCGCAGTACAGTGCGCATCAGGAAATTTATCATTTTTCCCCACGGTAGTGCAATCTGAGTTGGGGCGCAAAACAGACATTTCTGTGTTGAGCAGTATGAATGTACTGCTGAGAAGTTGAACAGC
>NC_056747.1:217874662-217944317 GCF_019279795.1 Protopterus annectens | reverse complement strand
TACAGCTGTATACAATTACATTTGAATAGTCAGTAAAGTTTACATAGGTCTAAAATGCACCTGAAAGATTAGCATTCAACTAACAAGACAAAACTTAAGTTTTATTATTATTTCATTATAGGATAGTAGTGTAAGCTGCAATGATACTATTGTTTTAATAAATGTATTAATGAGGATATGAATAACTGATTTATGAAATGAAAAAAGGAACCTGCTATGTGTATGTAGTAAAGAATATGTTTAAAAAATAATGTTGCACAAGATGTGAACAGAACAATATTACTGTTCTAGAGCAAGTTCTAGGCAGTCTAGTCTCTTCTTTAAATAAGGAATGCTGTGAGACCTCTCTGTGCCTCCACAGGTATCTGATTATTTCTTTTGCTTTACATTTCTCTTGCATATTTGAAGCCGGCATTGCTTTTACAAAGCACACATGAAAAAAAGTCCGTTTAGTTATTTACTGCTCTGTGACATATTACTGAATTTTCTAGTTTCTTGCTTCACTTTTTTTTTTTTGTTTTTTACTGTTTGGCATCATTTAGTCTGAAACAGAACTTTTATTTGCCTTTAGGGGTATTTATAGAGTTCTGTCATATCCCATTCTGCATTAATCCACTGCCTGCAATTTCTGTTTCAGTCCTTTCTCTGGGAACAAAATAAAAGAGAATTATGTTGGCTTTAAACAAGAAGATATTGAAAAGTGGAACATTTTAAATGCTAGTATAGTGGTTCAGATATACTGACCTGCAAAGCTGTAAGCCTTTTTTTAAACCCTGTTAAATTGCACTTGTACTGTATAACGTCAAGTTGCTTACAGGTTTGCACTGTAAGAAGAATGCCAGTGTTGCAATGGAATTACTTTAACAGAATGTTAAGAATAATTAAAAAGTAACAAAATATTGTGATTTGGCTGCTTTCATATCTGCATATGTTTGTCATGTGACCTATTTTCACTTTCTAAACATTTAGAAATGTTTTCTATGTAACTTTGTTAAAATAAACAACTACACCCATGAATGATCATAAGTAGAGTTAATGTTTAAAGTAACCCTGGACATTGTGTAAGCAAAACATAATCACAGAAAAGGTTTATACCTGTACACCAGTGTAATCATTATCTATTGCTTGATGTTATGCTTTTAAAAATGATATCTGTTTTCAGTAGAAAGGACTTGGGTGCTTAGCTGGCATGGCTTTGCACCAATCATATCCCATGTAAACTTGCTGGACTTGTTTGTCTCTTGCTTTTACAGTGGTATGCTGCACTTCATCTTCAGTTTTAGAGCAACCCTGTACACAGAATTTCCATTTCTCCCTAAATTCAACTTTTCTGCTTTGTTTCACTGCTGAAATAATCAAGAAGACAACATGGCAAGATTGCTGTCAACCTTAGTTTCTGCAAAATGGCTCTCTGGGGTAATCAGATCACAGCACCCTGGACTTGGACTGAGTTTGCAGGTGTTGGATATAATACCTTTCCCTTCAAAGGGAGACCCCAGGAAGGAATATGAAGAAAAACACATACCTGGAGCCTTGCTTTTTGATTTGGAAGAGTGTAGTGACAAGAGTTCACCATTTCCAGAAATGCTACCAAGTGCAAAACAATTTTCCAAATATGTTGGAAACTTGGGTATTAGCAATCAGACTCATGTTGTTGTTTACGACAGGAGTGATTTGGGAAGCTTTTGTGCCCCTAGGGCCTGGTGGATGTTCAGAGTTTTTGGGCACAGTTCTGTGTCTGTGCTAAATGGTGGATTCAAGAACTGGCTGAATGAAGGGTATCCAGTAGATTCTGGAACTGGAAAAAGCACTTCAGCAAAATTCCAAGCCACACTCAACAGATCCCCGGTGGTAAAGTTTGAAGACATGGTAAAAAATTTGGAGTCAAAGCAGTATCAAGTGGTTGACACAAGATCAGAGGGACGATTTCAAGGAACAGAGCTGGAACCCAGAAAAGGTATTGTGGAAAACCATGTTCTGCATTTTGTTACAAATTAAGTGGTCAGTTTTTAATTTGGGTGAAGTAGCATATCTTTTTGCCAAGAACTTGACAAGATAATGAAGAGAACTGCAAAAAATTCACAGACCTAGAAAACAGCAAAGAGCTCGTGAAATTTGATTTGGTCCCAATCCAGTTCTTTTCAGTGAGTTCAGTTACACTCACTTCTGTTTAGCAGTGTTAACCTTTGAAACTTAGTCTCTCTTTCTTCCTACATTTTAATACGTTCTCAGCAGAAAAAAAATCTGGCTTGCTGCATGTTAATTTCTGATGGGACTGTTGTTTTCCAAACCTTGCCTGTGTGCAGATGTTGTTTGCTTGCTTTGTTTGTTTAAGTAATGCAGATAGCAATTTAGAATTGTTCAGTCTCTTGTTTTTGTAAACACATGCATTCCTTTATAAGGCAGATACACCTTAAAAAATGGCCAAAGGGCAAAATGCGTCACAACTTGCATGTCAAGTACTTTAAAAATGCTTTCTGTTCTTCAGGGTTCTTCAGAAATTGCTGAGCAGTTTCCTGATGACCTGAGCCTTTAATGTCAACCCCTTTCCCAAGAAACGATGCAGTGTTTGCCAAAATAGCCTGGTAATACAAACTCTTTATGCAAATTCAAGGATGGCAGGGATTATTTTTCTCAGTTTCTTTTTGCATGCTTCTGTTTTTCCTGCTTTGAAATATTAGCTGCAATTTTTGATTACCTATGAATATGAACTTGTCTTGCATGCAAATTCTGACGTTTGCCAGCAGTAATACCTTTGGTCTGACACAAATTTAATTCAAAAACTGCCTGTCTGTCTAGAAATCCGGGTCTATATCATATATTCGAAATTCCAAGATGTTGAACACGATATGTTCGAACTTGGAATTTCTAATATTGAAAACATCGAATGCTCAGAATAGCGAATTTTTTCCCAGGAAAAAATTTGCTGTTCCGAGAAACATACACACAACACAAGCACACCAAAATAAATAAACCACACACATACAGTTAACAAAACCCAACCCCACACTAAACCACACATACATTACTAACTATCCACTTACCTTAACCCGCATCCTAACCCTAAGGTCCATAACTATCACACACATACCCTACGAAACTATACACAAACAAAGCAATAAATACACACACATATAGTTAACAAAACACAACCCTACACTACACCATACATACATTACTAGCTATCCACTTACCTTAATCCGCACCCTAACCCTAAGGTCCATAACTCTCTCATCACAGTAGAGGAAATAGCAAAGCTATGGAATGGCCCACCGAAATCTTGCCCTAGGTAAGATTTTGATGTTCCGGGGCTTTGCTATTTTCAACATTTCATGGTTTGGGTTCGACGTTTTGGCATTCGGTGTTTTCTGTGTTCGGAATTTTGATATAGACCCTAGAAATCCATACTGGGATGGGACTGTTGTGTTTACACTTGCTAAGTGTTACACTGCATATTAACAGCATGGAACCAGAGCTTTGTTATGCCTTCATTTACTTATTTTCTAAAGATTACAGAGATGGGCATGCATGTGCAGTTTGTAGTACTGCTAAATATAGTATACGTCTCCATTTTACATTTACAACCTAAAAAGCAAATTAAATAATACTATAAATTGGGGAGTAAGTGATTCATTCAACCATCTGCCACTTGGGTGAATTACAGTTTTTTTGTTACTTTGACCAAAAAGCATGTTCATCTAATTGGGTCACTGCAAAAGATAGTTCTCCTTTCCACAAAAGTGCATTGACCCCCATAGTTAGTTGTACTTTTTTCTATGTGCTTTTTCACACTGTGTATACCAACCATCCGATCTCTCGCTATCAGCCATGATCTGTCCTTGGTATAGTTGGCAAGGTTGACAGAGGCAGCCTTAGCAGTGGTTTATGCCCTCACTCTCATCCCAGCAATGGTTACATATTTATGAAGCCTAACTCCTCCCCTAGGTGGAGGATGAATGATTTGCATCTGCATGTGCACCGAAGGGACTCTAGTGGCCCCTTGTGAAGTGAGTGCATGCTGCTGCGCAGTTGCACTGAAAGTTACTAAAGCACCTTGGTTACTGAGCATCTTACGTAAGACCACCTCTTGCAGTGAAACTCCCTCTGTATGGTATTGGATTTCCTTACACCATCGCCCTCCCTCCTAGTATTGGATGCCCATCCTTCCCTGTCTGAACTGTCATTCTTCTAGCCACTAGTAAATCTCAGGTTACTTGGACCAATTCAGGGCTTTATCATAGCAAATAACATTAACAGCACAGGTGCACCTTCTGCACTGGATGGAGTGACAGCTTTGCCTCTCCATGGTAAAGCATATTTGTTTATATTTTGTTCAAACACACTTTTTCCAGCTGGACATGCATTTGGGCAAATGTTATAGAAAGTGAACGTCATAGATCCACATAAAGCATTTGTTAGTTGCATTAGATGTTGGCATAATGGTTAAGGTGTTTTCCTTGCAGACCCGAGGTACAGGGTTTGATTCTTCTATGGGGTAATTGGCTAGGTTTAAAATTTTCCCCAACGTTAGCTAGCCTAGTACTAATCTATGAACTTAGACCTTTACTTGAGTATGGAATAACAATATGGAAGCCTTGTAAGAAAATAAGCATGAAAACGTGTACAGTGTCTCATAGATATTTCAGAGGAGACCTTATTCAGGTATATAAGGCATTTAGAGACTACTACCTTTGGGAATGTTTGGGTTTATCAAAAACTAGTAGAGAATCATCAGACAACGTATGTAGAAGGTTCTATAGGAATGAAAAGTACTAATTGGCTGTCAGAGAGCAGCTGATGCATCAAATAGACTACTAAATTATATTAAAGCAAGCACTAGTTTAGATATTTTAAATAACAGCTTGGACAAATAGTAAGATCAACTGTTTTGGTATATTGGCAGGCTAGACAGGCATTAATCCCTGTGTTTAAAATATTTGTATATATGTATGCAAGTGCTAATATCTCATTACATAAAGATACACATACACGGATGTATGAAAATTCTTATGTAAATGCTTTCATTTTTTGTCACCCATGCTCATTGGTACAGTGTGGAAAAGCAGTAATAACATCAGTATTTTTTGTCTAGTATACTGTATTTTTTTTCTTTGGTTCTTGCTACAGCTTTTCTTGCTATGGATTTGAGTTTGGCAGGCTCTTCTCTGACAACTGAGAAATGTGTCCTTGCACCTTAAGTATTGGGGGTGTAGTTTTTGTAAGTTCATCAGGAGAATGAGACTTCATGATGAAATCATATACTGGGGCTATATAGCATTTGCACTGAAGTCTTCTACCCTTGGAGGTATGATATTTGCCATCCATCCTTCCTGTGGTGCAGCAGTCATCATCCACCACTCTTTCAAAATTCAGCTGTGAGCTGTTGGCCTTCCAGCAGGTGCTTCAGATCTGGTTTGAGTGACATTTCCTTGTTCTGTAGCCCATGTTATCTGTGAATGAGTGATCCATTCTTCAGGCAGTTTGTCCTGGTTGAAATGTCTGCTGTCCATAATCACCAGTCCACAGGACACCAACAGGAGATGGAAGGAGTATTTCCAACAGCTTCTGAATGAATAAAACCATACAGAAGCTGTATTACTCCAGACACAGCCTGTGATTAGAGAAGAAAAGAAGCCCAAATAAGTAAGGATAGCACTAAGGAAAATTAAGTCAGAGAAAACATCAGGCTCAGATGGGATCACAGCAGATGCCATAAAGATTCTGGGTGATATGGGGGAAAAATGACCTCTGAGGGTACTCCTAGCATTAGGGAGAGAGAGGTGTATACCAATATGACATGGAGATTTAGCCTACTCATGCCACTGTACAAAAACATAGGAGATATACAAATGTGGGCAATTGAGTGGCATCAAACTCCTGTTACATTGCATGAAAGTTCTGGAGAGGGTGATTGATAAATGGATTCACAGAATAGTAGAAGGCAAGATGGGAGATCAGCAGTCTGACCTGATGTTTGCAGTGAGATAGTTGAGAAGAAGCTAGAGATGAGAACAAAGTCCAACTGGGCATTCACATACTTGGAGAAAGCATATGACAAGTTCCCAAGAAAGCTGATTGGGCAGTACTGTGGTGACCCAAAATCCAGGAAACATTAGTAGGATTAATACAGGCTATGTACAAGCACACAATGACTCAAGTATGAACAGTGTTTGGTCTCTCAGATGGGTTCCCAGTGGGAGTTGGTGTGCCGCAGTGTTCAGCCCGGAGCCCACTGTTGTTCATACTGGTGATGGACTACATTAGTAAACAGGTCAGAGGGGACAGATCAACAAAGTTGTTTGATGACAATGTGACATTACAGGCAAACTCTGAGCAAGAACTTCATCGAAGGATATGGGAATGGAATGCAAAACTGAAGGCACATGAAATTAAATGAAACACAGATAAGACCGTGATAATGGCAGCCAAATGGGGAAGTCAGAATTAGCTGAAAATCGAGATAGAAGGTAAGACAGTGGAACAGGTTAACAGCTTCAAGTATCTAGGAGGGGTGGTTGAAGAGAAGGGAAGTCTGAATGAAGAGGTCAAAGCTAGAATCAGAGGGGCTGCAGTAACTGGCATAGAGTCTCAGGTGTAGTGAATGACAGTAGAATGCCAAAGAAGCCAAAAAGTAATGTGTACAAGACAGTGATGTGACCAGAACTACTATGTGGTACAGAAACCTAGGCAATAAAGGTGGAGCAGATGAAGCTACAAGTGATGGAAATTAAGTGCCTGAGAAGGGTGGTAGGATGCACAATGTGGAGCAGATGAAGAAATGGGGACATAAGAGCAGAAGCCAAATTAACTCCAGTTGCAGAAAAGATCAAAGAGAATATATTACGGTGATTTGGACACCTACAGAAAAGCAGCAGACAATCTGGTGGATAAGAGTTGGGACAGGCAGGAAGAAGATGAGAGGAAACAAGGACGTCCATCAAAGAAGTGGTTGGATTGTGCGTGAGAATATCTGCAGCAGTCAGGCATGAGTGTTGAAGGCAGAAGTGTGCATTGTATCAAGAGGGATTGTGATGGTTAACATGAAACCCCAACCATGTGTAGAAAATGGGAAAAATGGGGTTTGATGATGATGATTTCAAATATAGATCAGCAATAATCACTGATTAGTTAGTAAATAACCATTGTCTATACTTGTCTGAGACCAAAATACAAGCTGGAGACCTCTAGTGCTTTACTTGGGGTATTCAAACCTAAATGAAACATCAAAGGAAGGAGTAATAGGTTTGATTTAAATGTGGTGTTAATTGCTACAATTCAAGGAATAGCTTAACCTTGTACACAGATTTGCATGGCTCAACACCAGAGTACAGTACCTTTAGCTAAATAAGCTCTGTGAACCTTCATCCCTCCATTTCAGGCATATTGTGATGTTTAACCATCAGATTTACCTCTTTTCTCAAGGCCAGATGGTATTTAAACAGTGGAAAGTACCCTTACACCCCTACTGATTTCCACAGGGTATTTTCCCTGTTCACTCAGTGTCTCTTGTGCTGGTGGATCCCCATTATATCCAGAACCATTCAGATTTCTGAAGTGAACTATTTT
This sequence comes from Protopterus annectens, assembly GCF_019279795.1. Taxonomy (NCBI): domain Eukaryota; kingdom Metazoa; phylum Chordata; order Ceratodontiformes; family Protopteridae; genus Protopterus; species Protopterus annectens. Next base: position 217,936,751 of record NC_056747.1, on the reverse strand, counting down.
GTCTTCATTACGATTGGAATAGGTGGCCACTTTTCCTGGGGTTAGAATCTTCAAGGTTGCCAGATAACGCAATTTGAATTTTAAATTCAGTGATCTAAAAAGCCTTAGTGTGGGTATGAAAGCTTCATGCTGCTTTTATGTGGCTACGGAGTAGTTGTGCCCCATGAAAACTTGCTTTTTTCAGCCCAGAACAGCTTGTTACCTTTGCTTAATTTTTTTTGTTTGAAAGAGTAAGATTCAAATCTGACTTATAGGTTCATAGGTAGATATTAGGCTATCGGCCCTAGGGCCTATACAAGCCTAGCCAAAAAGGTACCCTGGCTTTCACCACTCAAGAAAATTATTTTCCTGTGCCCCTGTCTAGCAGAGCCATAGATGTATCCCCGGGGTGAATTTCCTATTTCCCATCCAATCATCAAGATTTTTCTTGAGTGCTAATGAGGAGCTTTGTTTGATATAGATAGGTAGTTTGTTCCAGAGTATGGGAAGTCTCTGGGACAGGAATCTATCCCTTCAGCATGTTATGTTTATTGTGGTGACAAGGTTTAGGTCCCTAGAGCGTGTAGCTCAGAGGGATTTCTTTAAGGGGAACATGTCCAACAGCTCTGGGTTTGATGTAGCTTTGTATGTTAGGCAGAGATCGCCTCTGAGTAGGCTATATGTGACAGAGTAAAGCTGGAGTTTTTTGAGACCATCTGCGTAGGGCATCTGTTTGAGGCTGGTAATCCTCTTTGTGAGGTATTTCTGTGGCCTTTCCAGTTGTAGATGTCTTGAGGTACATACCAAAAGGGACGTTGTACTCTATAATGGGGCTAATGAGTGATGAGTAGAGAGGAACAATGACCTCTTTTTCCTGGATGAGATACCTTTTGTGATGAGGTATGCCACATAGAAGGATTTCCTAAATACTGTGACAATGTGAGTATCAAAGGAGAGACTGCTATCCACCTGTGTCCCAAGGTCTCTTATCACACTTTTGGTGTTAAGTAGACTACCACCTATGTTGGTAGCTCATGGGTACAGAGTTTTTACCAAAGGGGATGACAATGCACTTTTTGGCATTGAACTTGAGGCCATGGCTTTGACACCAGGCATCTGTCTCAGTGAGGCCCTTTTGTAGGATGTCCACATCGTTAGGAGTTTCAATTATGGCTCCTAGTTTGCAGTCATCTGTGAACTTCATTAGCCAAAGACCTTCTGTGTTAGCCTGTACTTCAGAATAGTAAATACCAAACAGGAGAGGACCCAGGACTGAACCCTGTGGTACTCCACTTGTCACTGGTCTGTAGTTGGATTTGGAGTCTGCTACTTTCACAGTGTGGGTTTTGTCAGTGAGCCAGTTGGCAACCCATCTTGTGACGTAGGGCTTTATACCTAGTTTAGTGAGTTTATCTATAATTCCAGAGTGGGGGATGGTGTCAAAAGCCTTGGAGAGATCTAGATAGGCTGTGTGAACCACCTTACCATCGTCTACAGCTTTGGTGACTGCTTCAAAGAAGTTTAGAAGACACGATCTGCCTTTTACAAACCCGAACTGGGTGGGGGTCCAGAGTTTGGAGATTACCAATGTCATTGCTTATAAGTTCCATGATGATGCGTTCCATGGCCTCGCAGACCAAGCTTGTTAGGCTAATGGGGCAATAGTTCCTGGGGTCCGTGGTGGCTCCCCCTTTGTGGAGTGGGGTAACTCACTGTGTGCCATTCAGTGGTCATAAAGCCTGAGGTGAGGCTATGATTGAACATGGTGCTTAGGTGGGGTGCCAGTTCATTCTGTAGTTCATGTAGAACACAGCCTAGGATGTTGTCAGGTCTCATGGATGCTGTGTTCTTGGCTTTGGAGAGTTGTGTTTTTTTACCTGTGCAGCCATGATTACAGGAACTTTGCATTCTTTCGGTGTAGAGATGGGCCCTTTAGGGGGTGAGGGGAGGGGTAAAGTTAGCACTGAACCTATCTGCCAGGATGTTGGCAATATCAGTTAGTTTTGTATATTTAGTGCTGTGGTCTGTCAGAAGTAACATGCTGTGCTCACCAGGGTATCCACTGGGCCCACTTTAACATAATTCTGTGTTATTCCCTCAGCCCTTCTTGACATTTGGGTTATTGGCTTCAAGGTTTATCTCAGCTGGTAATATTTTCAGGGCTTCCCCAGTGCGCATGCATTAGCAGCACACTCCTCAGATTTTGTTTGCTGCTGTTCTGGTCAGACGAGATTCCCCAGCACTCTGAAGCAATTTTTTGTCAGATAAGTGAATTTTGATTAATTGGTATTTAATTTCATCTTGGATATAACCTTCCTTCTTTCTTTTAATGGGATTTTTCAAAGTACCACCTCATGATATACACTCACAATGTATATATCGTTTAGGACATGACCACTGGCCATCTGCTTGGGTGAGATGCTATCCTCTCAGCTTCCTAAAGGCGCTGAGATGGATAAAGTTACATTTTCTGACAAAGATAAATATGGAGAAAATAAAAAAAGACCAAGGATAATGCATGGAATAGGATAAAAAGTATAATAAACATGGAATCAATAAGAAGAGAAAGAAGAGGCAAATGTCTGCAGACTCCCCAACTCCGGCTCTGAATGACAATTCATCAGGACATTCTCCATCTTTGGCGCCAATCTTTTAGAGTTTGTCCCAGCACCATCTTCCAGTGCTTTCATTGAGTGACTTTGAGGTTATTATGAACTGGGATCATTTCCCAAAAATAATTTTGTTGCCAGTGTCTCACTCCTCAGAAAGGGATTGCCCCTGGGGTTTTGATCTTTTGATCCGTTAGTCTTGGATTTGTGGCCAGATTGGAGACCACCTCCCTCAGCAATGCTGGCTCCATTCTTGGTATTTGAAGCTTTTGATAAAATTTTTGCCTGGCAACCAATTCAGGAAGGAAACATATCTCGTACATCAGCTCTTCAGATTTTCCAATGCATCTATTGCTATCAGCAATCATCATCTTTCCCAGGGACAGCCCATTTCGTGGAGTCTAACCATTCCTTAATCTAGGGATGAAGGGCACTACTGACTCTTTTTCTTCATCTGAACAGCATGTAAAGTACAAGTGCAAGAGGACACACTTGGACACCCCTCAGGAGTCACTCATCAAGTGTACTAACCTCAATGAAGGTGAAGGGACCCGTAGATCCCCTAGGGGAACACTTCATGTGAGTTAATGCAATTGTTAACACTGGTGAAACTGGCCTACTAATACCATTTCTCCAGATGAGATGAGGAGGGTGTTTTTCAAGCCTTTTTAGTGGGTTCATCTACCTCATGGGTGTTCCTACCTGCTGATTGACTTATTGACATTTTCACAAAGGATTTGGTGGGATCCTGATAGGATGGAACCAATCCCCCAGAGACCAGAAAAGGTACTTGTCCCTCCCAAGGATCATCCACATTTGAGCAAGAGTCCTCTTGTAGATTCTATTGTTACTGGAGCAACCACCAAGAAGGAACTATCTGAGGAGAGCTCCATGGCCTATTCACATAACAGGCAATTGAGACTGGTGGAACATTTTGGGAGGTAAGTTTATGCTTTGGGGACTTTTTCATTACAACACTGAACTACATTTCTTACATCACCTTTTTCCAGAGAGAACTAGCTAGTGAACTACTAAATTCCATTAGGAGCCTCAGATATCAGGAACTGGGAAGTACATGGAATCAGAAGTAACTACTATGTTATCTACCATTGATGTCATCATGATGCTGATTTTAATGCAGTGGATAGGGTGTTGAGCACAGGCAGGTACTGACACTGCTCTATGTCACCACACTTGGCTGTGGGTGTGATTTCAAGGACAACTTTAATGTCCCTTATGATGGGTCATCTCTCTCTCTCTTTGGGCCCAATGTCAAAGTTATGCTGCCTAATAGTAAGCAAGATGGCAAAATGCTGTCTACCATGAGAGTTCATTTTTCTAATCAAGGACTTTTCTGCAGGAATCCAACAGGAGAAAAACATCTCTGTTTCAAATTGTCTCAGCATTTTGCCTCTGACTCTTCCTTCAACTGAGCTCCCAGAGAAAGGGGTGGACACTAATGAATGCTGCCATGGGGGCAAAGTGGGTATACAGAGTGAAGAGTTTAGAGGTTTCTTTCTAACAAAACCTTTCAGCTTTCCTAAATAAATGCACTACCTGACCTCTCTGGAAGAAGTCTGAGGATGCTTATCTCTTCACCTGGAAAACTGGATCACCTTCACACAGGCCAGAAGAGAATAATATGCAGACGCTATGTAATCTCACTTCAGTCCACATTGATCTCTTCTATCAAGACTCTTTCAGATAATCCTCCCAATCAAAGAAGGGTTACCGCCACAAAAATTTCCCACATGCTAGAAAGAGTCATCCAGAAGGTCCTGCCAGACCATAAATGATCCAAAGTCTTAAAAAGAACAAACATTAGGCTCATTTTGGATCTCAGCAATCTAAACACATTTGTAAAAAAGACCAAGTTCTGGACAGCCGCATTTGCAATACATTGTTCCCTTCCTGGGGAAAGGGGAATGGATGTGCTCTGCAGACCTTTAGGATGCTTATTACCATGTGAAGATTACATGGCAGTGAGAAGGGTACCTCTGCTTCCTGCTGGAAGCCAGTTAGTATCAATTCCAGGCTCTGCCATTCAGCATCACCATAACCCTTGGGTGTTCCAAGTGTATGACAGTAGTGGTAGCACACCTCTGGCTGCAGGGGTTCCAGATGTTCCAGTATTTAAATGACCAGTTCCTCACTGAAGATTAAAATCATTTTTATGTGGAGCCAGAGGTGATTCAAGGCTAAAGTAAAAGTCTCTGAAATGTACTTATGGCAGGCTGAATGAAACAAAATGTATCCTTGTGAATGTGGGTGTCTCTCTTCTGTTTCTGACATGTTAATTTGCAATGCATGATCTAGTAAACAAAGTTTGTCTAGATGTTAAAGGACCGAGTGGTGGCATAGTTCTCACACAAGATAGCACCTTCTAAGATAACAGACAAGTATGAAGCAGCATTGGAATGTAATGGTCACTGAAACTTTTTAAGACCCATCAAGGATTCAATTCAATATGTGACGCAAGAACTGACCACCGGTATCTGGACACACAGCAATCTTCTTGGAATGGACAAAGGGCTAATGACTGGAGCAATTTTTATTTGCATCACTAGAGCCTTTGATCTTGGTGATCACTCAGTTCTCCGAGACCATCTCACTGAAATAGGCATTAGTGATAACATACTGCCCTGGTTAAAAAAATTACCTCTCTCACTGTACATCACTTTTTCAGTGAATTTCAGTTAATCTACCTCTACATCAGTCCCTCTGCAGAAATGTGTCTCTAAAGAATATATTCTGGTACCTCCACAGTTTTCTATAAACATTAACAAACTTCTTTTTTTGGTTTACCCGGTCTTCCTCTCCTGCTTTAGGCTGATGATGTGGTCCTATTCCACTCCAACAGTTTTTGCCTCTTCTCTTGAACTCTTTCTTCGGACTGATTTTTATGCCCTTATTCAATGGGTCAGTGATAACAAAATTACTACTAAACTCCTCTAAAACAGAAACCGTGCTTTTTGGCACTAGGCAAAGGCTCACTTATATCTCCAGGTCTTCAGCATCTTAACACTATTGAAAATGTCACTTCATTCAGCTAATAAGGGTTTGGTTGGACACCATCCTAAACTTTCAACTCCACCTTGACTATACACACACACACACACACACACACACAAATCAACTCTCTCTCCTATTCTATGCTAATAGGATCTCCCCTTTTCAATCCAGTGTTTGTAGAAATGTCGTAGGTAAAGGTATCGTACTGTCTCAGCTAGAATATTGTCTCCTGCTAATTGCTGCAGCTTCTAAAAGAAATATATTCACCATTCAGTCCATTTCAAATGCCATTTGCAGTTTTATCACTTTCTTTCAAAGAAATGAACACCACTTGCAAAACCATTGAAAAAGTTTACTGGATACTTATGAAACAGCATACTGACTTTCTACTTGCCTCTCAACTATTTAAACCCATCAAGAATGACACCTTCCCTCTACTAACTTCTATCCAGACTATTGAGAGATGCACCATTATACAACCTCTGATATATTTCCTCTCCTCCAAAAGCAAAGTAGGTTTCACTGTGCAGATCATGCTTTCTCAGTCCTTGGTCCCAAACTATGGGAATCACTCCCTTATTTTCTTAAAGATAATTCCATCTTTCTGTTCACAAATAAAAGCACATTTCAAGACTGGGAAAATGCAACTGCCATCTCTCTCATACGACTTAACCTCTTCATCTCCTCCTCCTTTCGACATACTTTGTTCTGACTCTGGTTTTGGTTGTGATTCTTTCAGCATGCCAACTCTGATGTCACTCTGTATATAATGACCTTAATGTATTGCCCTGATACTGTCAAGCCAACTATGGTATTCACTTTGTATATAATATAATGTATATATTGCATTTGTCATTCTCTTTATATATGATGCATGCATTGATTGTGTTTTCCTTAGGCCGAGACTGAAATGGACCCAGTGGGCTCCGTGCTCTATGCTGGTTAACACAATAAAAATAAAATAAACTGATGTGAATGTGTTGAGACAAACTTTGAATGTTGTGATGGGTGTGGGGCTAACTGGTTTATGACCAGTCCCTGTAGCAACAGTACCACAAAAGGACTTTGGCCATATAATTGTGATTTACTGAAATGGTGAAGCAGTAATTGTGGACTTGCTGTGAAAATATCCTACCTGAAAAAATTAGCTAGTCATTTTAAGGTACAGTACTACTTGTAGCAGCTATCTAGAAAACTTAAATATCCTCAGATTTTTTCAGTAGGCATTCTGTTTACTACTCTCTAATTTTCCTTGTGTGCCAACCTGCAAGTATTTTATTCTTTATTTGCACTACTATATTATTTAATAAAGTAAAATCCATTTTAATTATCTTTAAGCTACTGTGCAAGTGTATTTATGCATGGTTGTTTAGCTGAGAAGAGGGCGTCATTTGCAATGAGAAATAAACAGTAGAGCCACGTCTTCAAGACTGCTTCAGCTGACTACGTGTGAAGAGATCAACTGGCACAATAAGAGCAGACAGTGACTGGAAGTTTCTGACTTTCTTTAGAGTAGTGGCAGTACTATCAGGAGCAAGAAGAGAACTGTATGGAATTAGAGAATTCAACAGTCTTCCCTGGAAACTGTGCATGTGTGTATGTGAAAAATACTTTGTGTGAAAGGCTGTTATGAATGGATAGTCAGGCACTGGGAGTAATTGATTCATTGAGAGTGGTGTGGCTCTCTAAGTGAACAGTCTGCAGTCTAATTTGGATGTGGAGGTTGAAGACCCCCCATACCCAGGACAGTAGGACATATTGTCTTAGTACCAAGGTTGTACTGTAGATTATCCAGTGAAACAGACTGGGTAACCACATCTACATCATATTTGGTGGCAGGGCTGTCACTTCAATCCAAGCAAATATTTTTGCTTGACTTGTGTTGATCCTTGAGTATTGCGATACATTGGGAAAAGTCAAGCTTGCAACCCACTAAATCACTGGACTTCATAGGTGACCATCTAGACACACAGTATCACAAATTGCAAGCTTGCTAGTCGGAAGTCTGACTTCTTTTTGTTAGCACACTCAAGATGTCTGCAGTACTCCAGCTCTACCAGAATCTCTGATCCTTCATTTACTAAGATTCATGGCTGCCTCATTAATCCTGGTTCTTCATGACAGTTCTATAATGGATTTTGCTAGCACATTCCTTTCACTATCCAGTCAGTTTGTATTCCATGTGTTGTTGCTATGTCTCTCTTGGTGGATAACTTTCCATCTGTTTTCACAAGGATGTCTGTTTGTTCTTCCTCTTTTGATGGTTACAGTGGTTACTGATGCCTCTCCCTTGGGGTGTGAGGATGTGAGGGCATTTGAAGGGAAGAGCACTTCATGGAACGTGGACCAGTCAGGAGGTCAATCTTCATATCATGTTCTGGTGATGAGGGTAGTCCTCCTAGCATTGCAAGCAAGCACTTCAGAGTTTCCTTCTCCCAGAGTGTGATTTTTCCATCCAGACAGTTTCTGTGGTTTGGTATATCAATGAATGGGGGCACCAGTTCATACACATTGTCAAGAGGCAATGAGAATAACACACTGTACAGTGTCTTCACAGTTCTATCTTATTGCAACACACAAACTAGTCAAACAAATATTCTCCTGGAGAAGCTGAGTCACTGCATTCTCATGCCTCATGAGTGGTCCCTCAGTGACAGTGGTAAAGGAAATTTTCAGCTGGTAGGGCCAGCCTTGCTGTGACCCCTTTTCATCTTCCATTAATCCAAAGTGCAGCAGCTACCTTGCCCTCATCCCTCAACAGGGGCAGTCACCAAGGGACCCATCAAGCCTGTTTCCCTTACGGCCTCATCTTCTGTAATCTTCAATGGTCCAGTATCCCCATCTAGATCTTCTAGCACAGCCATTCAGCAAGCATTACTGGATATAAAGTCTCTGACTAACTGCATTGTATTTCCAATTCCAGTAGCCACGGACTCCTCACTACTCCCTAGAGTGGTACATATTTTAACAGGTTCATAGAAACATTCCACTCAAAAGATTTAAAATAATAAATGGAAAATATTTTCATATAGACTTGACAACAGACTTGATGCTTTTCCTGCCTACCTTCCTTCTATACTGGATTTCTTTGCATGTATTTTCCATTGCAGTTCATTATTCTGCTACTAAGGTTCAGTTAGCAGCTGTATCTTCTAACTTCCTTGTGGGATGAAATACATCACCGGACACCTTTTTGTTGAGGCTACCTATCAAGGATCTGACTTTTCCTTGGGATATCACTTTAACAGTGCAAGCTGCCAAGGAGCCTCCTTTAGAGTTTGCCTCTACTGACAATTTGAAGTTTCTTTCTTTCTTGGAAAACTCCATTTTGGTGGCCATGACGTCAGCTAGACAAATTTCTGAACTACAGACCTTGTATTGCAAGCACTTTTATTTGTTATTTCACAAAGATAGAGTGATTCTCAAACCTAATTCTGCCTCTCTGCCTAAGGCAGCCACAGGGCCAGCTTTGAATCAAGCTATACATTTGCCTTTTTCCCTAATTATTCTAACAAAAGGGAATATATTTTGTATACCTTAGATATACATTATCAGCTGACGTGTTCTTTGCACCACACAAAATTATTGTGGAAAGATGACCAGTCGTTTCTATCCTTTTCTAAAAACAAATTGGGATTCAGTCTTTTAAAGTCACCTAGTTTAAATGATTCTCAAATTGCATTTGTTTTCATTCCGCTAGATCTGTTTTATCTATATTGTCTTTCTCCGACATTCATTGTTGGATGATATCTGCACAGCAGCAACTTGCTCTAACAAACATACTTTTGTAAAGCATTACAAACTGAATTTAATTTCTAGATTAGAGCAAATTTTGGTTCCACCATACGGAGAGGTATCCTACTATGATGCCACCCAGGGATCTTGGTAGCTTGTGGACTCTGTCTCAGTTGTCAAAATAGAAAAGGGGGACAACATATGATATGAAAGTTATGTAATATGCTAGATCTTTGTTGTCCTTCTCCATCCATCTTGACATTCCAGCCTCCTTTCCCTATTCCGTATAGTTCCAGATTGTCACAATTTCCTTTAAACGTATGGAGGATCATAGTGGACCCAACCTGAAGCCTTTACATTGCCTGTCTTTTCCTCTCCAATTCTGTTCTTAGGACTCCCTTTCCAGGGGTATTCCCATCTGCTTTAAGGACAAACTCAATCTGAGGAGTGCTGCCAGTGCAGTATGGGAGAGAGGATCTCGAGCAATGGAGAAGCTCTAAAAATGTTGCCATTTTGCCTTGAGGCAGATAACCCAACTGTTGAAAGAGATGGAGGAGGACAATAAGGATCTAGCGTTACAGAAAGTAAGTAAAATGCATTAAAATTAATGTGTCTGAGCTTAACATTCTGTGAGTACTATATAGTTTATGTAGCATGATGCTCACCTTTTAATACCTGTTAGATTATAGAGACCTGTGTATTATATTGTACAGTAACTTATCTGGCTTATGCAAATGTATGTAATGTGGAACTTTTTTCCCCCAGGCCTCCACTGAAAATGGACTTTTCCAAGTCCGACTTCTTAGCAATAAAATGCATATAAATTAGAAGGAATAAGCATTACCTGTCATGATAATGGAAGAAAATAAGTATATGCAGTCAGCCTTTAAATGCTATTTACATTCTACTTCCCTTCCATCCCTGTTTTCCCTTAACTCTTATTACATGTGCCCTCTTGAATTTCTCCATGGATTTCAGCATCCATTGCAATAGTCCATCCCATAAGCCTACAATCATCAACCTTAAGTACTTTTAAAGATCTGTGGAGTCCTAGCTATCTGTTGCTTCTGTCCCTTCCTCACCACGGTGTCCTTTGTTATAGATGACCGCTTCACATTTCTTTGTCATAATCATGTGCATCTATAGCATATTCCTTAATCACTTCTGCTGTCTAGTGAGATGAGCTTTAGTTCTAATCTCTGATCTTGTAATATCCTTCCTTTATCCTGTGCATCCTTCTGATAACTTTTGCTGGATGCCTTCCCAACTATCTGATATTCCTCTTCTTGTATGTCCTCCAAAACTTCACACAGTACTAAAGATTTGGTTTAACTGATGCTCCGTGGAGGAGACAGTACTTCTTTCAAGTATATTCCCCCAAGGGTGCACCCCAAGATCCTCTTTGCTGTTGCCACCGCCCTATTCTGCTCCTGGTGGCCTAGTACAGGTATGCTCAACATCCTGAGATCTTTTTCTTGTTCAGTTGTCATGAGTTATACCTCCCCAGGGTAATGCATTGCATCATGATTGTATCCAAAGTGAAGGATTTTCCATCTATTTGCACTGAATCTCAACTACCATCCTTTTTCCTAGTTGGTCATTCATTCCAAATCCCAATATCTTCTTTCATCCTTTCAAGAATTGCTTCTGAATATGGAAATTTAAGCAGACCCAGCCATATTTATTGCTTTAATAAGAATGTGCTGCCAGGAGGCCAGACTGTAAATTTAACAGGTGGTCAATTACATAATTGCTTCACAATTATTTACACACGCAAATCCAGCATAATTAGAACTGGAACCCAAACTGATGTAAATGTCTCCTGTTGGCACAGTATTATTAATGTCAAAAATACATATGGGTCTAGTCACATTCCTGTATTCTGAAGCATTTTTAAAAGTTAATTTTTTTCTGAAAATGGGTGCAAAACTTTTGTTTTTATGCAAATCAGAAATTTATTTTGAATCATTAAACATGATATTCAAGGTGCCAATGGACTGCCCATTGAAACTAGCTTTCAAATTTTCAAATGAAAACAAGGTACCTAGAGCTGTTTCCAACACATTACAACTGAAACAGAGTTCAACATGACAGTAATCCCTTCAGATACACTTTCTGCAAATGAAACATTTCAGGAGCAGACAGAGACCTGTACTGTGGTTGTGCTGCCATAATCACAGAAGCATACATTAATAGTTTAGTTTTCAATGCAGAACAGCACTAGAAAGTAATGCCAAAGTAAAAATGCATAGTTTACCTAAATGTTGCAGTCAAACAGTTCTTTGTGCCAGTGGGTTGATAATATAATCCAGAGGTTAGATACTTTGCTGTCAAAAGTCATACTGTAAACTGTATTGCAGGGTATAGCGCTAATGAAGCAACAGAAACAGGAATTTCAACAAAGCATTCTTTAAAAATATCAGGATATGAATGAACAGCAGCAGCAGAAGCCCATCCTCTGATATAAATTTGAAAGCTAAGGCACTTGAAAAGCAAAAACTAGTTTTAAATGTAAAACTAGTATCTTCATGTGTACTTGTTTTTATTCTCTGGTTAGAATGTTGTCTGCTGCATTTCACCATTCTGGTGACTTTTTTCTAGTCACCCTTCAGCAGCCTGTCAATCACTTATTTTATATGACCTCCCAAATTGCTTACAGTACCTATTTGTAGGTTTTCATCAAAGCTATATGTAGTTATTTCTGGAGTCTTCTGCTACAGACCTACCCTAGCGTCCTGTTTGCTGCTGCTGCTATTACCTTAGACATTGTTCTTAGTTTGTCCACTCATGGTGTGAGAATAACTTCAAAGTCTTTGTTCTAGTCTGCCCCCTATATTTAGGCTCCTCTAGCTCCTATTGTGATCTTGTTTTTAGTGACCCAAGAAAATTCTATTCCATATACACTGAATGCCAAATTGGCACCTCTCTGATTTGGTCATCCTTTCTATGTCATTCTTAAGGTTCCTCATCTTCAGTTGCTGCCCACCAGTGTCTTATTTTTCAGAAGGTTTATCCTGTTCTCTTTTTTATCATATATGCCTGAGCTAGACTGTTGTGCGCTGCTAAGAGGTTCCTTATTATTACTGCCCATGATTAGTTGTTGATCCAACTTTTAATTCTACTCTTTTTTTTTTCCCCCCTCTAACCTCACATTAGATATCATGTTATATAGAGTGTTACCCTATCCCTCTTCTGCCTGTCCTCTGTGTGCCTTATAGCATGGCATCTGCATGTACTATCTCTTTCATCATTAGCCTCTCTCATTTGTTCCAGGAATGTTACTTTATCATCATGCATCACTCCCTGCAGCTCCCCAGTTCTCCACCACTCACTTTTACATGAAGTAATACCATCACCCATCACATGGCCGAATGTCCATCTTTGGTTCCTTTCCTTCCCTCTAAGTATGGCACCATCTTGTACTTGGTGGCTAGCAACCTACCCTTCTCAACCCAATCTCTTCTTTTTAGTTTCATGGCACAAGCTTGTAGACCTATCTTTCCAGAGTTCTTTGTAAGGATCACTGCTGCAGTAGTAGCCTAAGCTACATGGGATTTATCATGTACAGGACACTATAACCAGCCAGCTTTCAAAGTTTTGAGGGCACCTTACACAAGCCCAAACAGTTAGTCAGCTTTCACCGAGCTGACTAAAGCTCAGGTTTGTGTGCCAAGCCCTCTACAGCTTTTCTGATACCAAAGACAGTGCTCCAGTGAGGGCTTTTGAGGATCAGCAGTCAACTAATGCTGTAACATTACTAAAGATAAGTTTTCTTTCGCGAGAAAAAACTGCCACTTACTTTATATCACAGAAAACATATTTTTTCTGCAAAACTTATTTTATTTTAGCTAGAAGTGTTTTAATGACTGTCATGTGAATTTGGGCACTTTAAATGGAGAATAGTTGCATGACTACCAAATCATACACCAATGCACTGTACAAACATGTACACAAATGCATGGATCTCGCCATACTCGATAGAACCAAGATGCTCTCCCCCAAAAAAGGAAGCCAATCTGGTGGCCCCCTGCCATAAACAAACTCTACAACAGAAGAAGGAAACTGATATGGAATAAGGTGAAGTCCCAAGACTGGAAATGCTCCCTCATCACCCTCAACAAAAAGTTGAGATCCCTTATCAAATCCTCTAAAGCTAGCTATGAAAACAGAATTGCAGTAGATAGTAAAGACAACCACAAGCCTTCTATAGTTGCATAGAGAATCTCCACAGCAATACCCATTTGCTCTGAGCTACTGATCAATGGTACCTCCTATACCAAGCCAACAGATATTACTAATATACTGGCTGACAGATTCAGTGCCAACTTCACCCCTCCCCTCTCAGGACCAATCACAATACCAGTAGATTGCCAGGCACCCAGTATTACTGCTCCACAGGTTAAAACACTGTCCAAGGCCAGGAATACAGCTTCTATGGACCTGACAATATCCCTGTCTGTGTTCTACATGAACTACAGAGCGAACTGGCACCTTACCTGTGTGCCCTGTTCAGTCACAGCCTCACCTCAGGCTTTGTTGCACTGTTACAGTCATCCCTCTCCACAAAGGAGGAGAGACTACAGACCCTGGGAACTATCGCCCCATTAGCCTGACAAGTTTGATGTGCAAAGCTATGTAACGCATCATCGTGGACCTAATAAACAAGGATATAGGGAATCTCCAAACTCTGGAACCCACACAGTTTGGTTTTGTGAAGGGTAGATCATGTCTGCTCAACTTGGTCAACTTTGAGTCCGTCACCAGAACTGTGGATGAAGGCAAGGTATACAGCCTACCTTGATCTGGCCAAGGCCTTTGATACCATTCCCCACTCAGGAATCATAGAAAAACTAACTAAGCTAGGCATCAACCCCTATATCACTAGGTGGGTTGCAAACTGGCTCACAGAACCCACAGTGTGAAAATAGCTGACTCCAAATCCGACTGCTGACCAGTCACGAGTGGGGTCCGACAGGGATCTGTCCTGAGTTCTCTCTTGTTTGGTATCTACTTTTCAGAAGTCCAGGTCAACACAAAGGGACTCTGATTGACAAAGTTTACAGACGATTGCAAGTTGGGAGCCATTATTAACTTTCCAAGTGATGTTGACATCCTTCACAAAGGCCTCACTGAGACCAGTGACTGGTGTCAGAACTATGGCCTTAAGCTCAATGCCAAAAAATGTGTCGTCATCGCATTTTGGAAAAACCCATTTCCCATGAATTACCACATCGATGGTAGTCCACTGAACACAAAAGGCATTATAAGAGATCTGGGAACACAGGTTGACAGCAACCTCTCTTTTGACCACCACATTGCCACTGTGGTCAGAAAGCCCTTTTGTGTGGCACATCTCATTATTAAGGGTTTTGCATCCAGGAAGAAAGAGGGAATTGTCTCCTTCTACTCTTCCCTCATTAGGCCAATCATCGAGTACAATGCCCTATTTGGCATGTACCTCATTAAATACCTGCAACAACTGGAGAGGCTGCAAAAGTACCTCACAAAGAGGATTCTAGGCTTTAAACACTTGTCTTATATGGACAGACTCAACTCCAGCTATTCTCTATCTCATATCGCCTACTTAGTGGCGATCTCTGCTTGACTTACAAAGCCCTGTCTGACCCAGTTCTGTTAGAAATGCTACATCTAAAGAAATCCCAATCCCTCCGCACCACACGCTCCAGAAACCTCAACCTTATTACCACAATCAACAGAACATGCTGGAGGGACAGGTTCATAACCCAGAGACTGCCCATGCTATGGAATAGACTTCCCATACATGTCAAGAGTACCTCACTGGCCCTCTTCAAGAGAAATCTTGATGAGTGGATGGGAAATAGAAAATTCATCCCAGGGATCGCTCCAGTGGCTCTACTCAACAGAGGCACTAGGATCCAAGGTCAGGTGGGATGATGCCAGGGTAATCCTATGGGCTAGGCTTGTAAAGGCTCCAGGGCCATTAGCCTAGTACACACCTATGAACCTGTGTTACTTTTTTACTTTTGTGGTAAAAAAGATGCATGTCATCACATTACTATAGATCCAGATTTCAAGTATTTTTAAAGGTTTTATATGACTGGATCATGTTGCTCTAGCTTTACCCTTTTGTCTATCTGCTGTTCCAAGGGTGTTCATAAAGTTTCTGGCTCCAGTGATAACCTGCTACAGACTGTAAGATATTCACGTTTTTCAATATTTAGATGACTTGCTTATCTTTGCAGAATCTTTTTCAAAATGTGTAAGGAATCTCTCACTTGGATAAGGGATCTCCTGCACATGCTGAGATTCCAAAAGAACTTACAGAAAAATCATGTCTGACTCCTCACAGTATTGTTTTCCTGGGGTGTCTGCTGGACACCAATTCAAAGGGCTTTTCTTCCAAAGGAAAAAAATAAAAGATCTGTAGTTAGATCTACTCCGTAGTGTTTCCACCAGACTACCATCTCAGCAAAGAAATTCTTCAGGATTCTGGGATTCATGGTATATTTGATCCATCTAATACTACTTGCAAAAAATAGTACCCAAAATCTCTGTTGTCTCAGCATAAACATTCTTTGACATTTCAAATTCCAGTTTTGGTATTTGTGAAAAAGGAGATTTTGTGGTGTAAACACCAAATTTCTCAGAATCCAAGTTTCTGATTCTCCCTTCCTGTTCCAGTACAGTCACAGCAGACACCTCCGTCTTTTCTTGTGAAGAGGCATCTATGTGGATGGAGGTGCAGGAGCTTTGGAACAAAAAATACAGAAACACATAAATGCAAAAGAGTTGTTAGCTCTGATAAATGCTTTCAATTGTCTCAACCAGTTCTGGGCTCCAGGACCTCTTCATGTATTTACAGATAGCACTGCAGTAATGTGGTACATAAAACAAGCAATGGGGAACCATTTTATACCCTCTATGCAGACTAGCCATGAAAGCCAGGGATATAGCTTTTCACAACAACCTCACTCTACAGACATTTTACATACCTTTAGAGCAAAATTACAAGGCAATCAATCTGAGTAGGACCAGGATAGACCCTCACGAATGGAAACGGAATCATGGAGTCTTTCAAGAATTGATCCAGTTGTGGGACCACCTAAAATAGATCTATTCACCTCTGCTCTAGCATCGTCTGTAGGTACAGATGCCTCAGATTTGTTTGGGAGTGGTGCCTATGGGAATAAAAGTGCAGGGTTTTTTGGAACAAAAAGGATAGACCAAAACATGTAAATGTAAAAAAATGTTGGTAGTAATTAATGCTCTCAACTCTCTCAATCATCTATGGTCCCCAGGACTGTTAGAAATGGTTACAGACTATACCACAATGATGTGGTACACAAACAAATGGGGAGAACCAGATCTTAACCTTACCAGATCTTTTCTTAGTCTGTGTGCAGACTAGCCATGTGATATAGCTTTTCATAACATTACCCTACAGGAATTTACATACCTTCAGGGCAAAATTATGAGGAAGATAAAGGTCTTCTAGTTGGTGCCAACAAAAGAACCAGCACCATTTAGGGCTAGAATCTCTCTGGTTTTACTGTATTTATGTAAGTTACTATCCTTTAGGTTTGCTTGCCTTCCATTTCAGCATGTCTACCCTTCTTTCAATGTAACCTCATCTGAAAATGTTTTTGAATGGGGTGTTGCATAATAAGCCTCCCAGAAAATAGGTGACTCCTCTTTGGAATCTTAATCTTGCAATGGAAAAAAAATAACTCTTGTTTCCTTTGAACCAGCTCATCAGCCTGACTTGAGGTTCATGGAAAACAGTCTTATTAATTACTCTGACCTCTGCAAGAAGAGTATCTGAGTTTATTTATTCTTTGTTGACGAGTTGGAGCCACTAGGATAGAAGGTGGTACTTGTACTACTAGGGAAAAGTTTGGCCAGGGCATCAGGGAACTTCCTCTGCTCTTTTCAGTTGGTGCTTTGAGATCTTTTACATCCACCTGGGAGCTACCACCAATTCAAGGAGATGGGGCATCAGTTTAATGTCTCACTGACAAGATGGCGCACACAGGTGTGCAGCACCCCCGTCCCTTCTGCTTCACTCCAGTAATGCTGATCATTGCATCTTGTGTGAGACTAGAACCCACAGCTTTCTGCACCTTTCAGCTTTCTGCAGGTGAGTGTGGTACCCTTTGTGCCACTGGCATTGTTGCTGGTTCTCATGGTGGGTCAGCCTTATCTCAGTTTCCACAAAAAGGTTTCCTTAAGAACTAATCTTTCATTTATGCCTAAAGTGGTATCAGCCAAGATATCCATTTTGGTCTTCTTTCCAAAACCTAAAAACAAGGGAGAAAATCTAATCCATACTTTGGATGCCCACAAATAACTTGGGTACTACTTTGATCAAACAAAATGTTTCAGAACTTCTGATTAGTAGTTCATTTCTTGTGAAGGTAAGAAAAAAAAGGACAACCTGTGTCAAAACAGACCATTTCAAAATGGTTGTCTCTTGCTATTACTATCTGTTCTACCCACCATAACAAAACAATACCAGGCAGGGTCAAGGCTCAGTCTACCAAGATATTGGCTTCATCTATAGCTTTTGGAATGGGTTGGATGCCAGAAATATTCTAGAAGAAACAATGTGGTCTTCTGTACCCACTTTTACAAAGCACTATTAACTAGATTCCTTTTCCAAATCTAGGACAGGCTTTGCTATAGCCATTCTCCAGGGGCTGCTGGACCCTCACACTTCCTCCTCCCAGTCAGTTTAAGCTATCGTACCGTAATCTAACTGTATAGCATAGGCTACTGCAGCAGTGATCAATATGAAGAACATTGTATAGTTGTGTAAGTAAACTTAACAGAACAGTAGATGTTCAAGTGATCACTGCTGCAGTAGCTGTTCCCTCCCCCATCCACTTTATTTTTTGTACGTTTTTTCTAATGGAGTGTGGACTTCTTATTGTTATATTACTAGCATTGTCTTCTGAGGGCTTTAGTCTCCTTCCCTTTGTTAATATGAAAGCTGTGAAGGTTTTGGCACCCAAACCTGACTTTGTCAGCTCAGCTCAAGCTGTCTAAGGGTTTGAGTGCATGGAAGGTGCCATCTCTGCTTTGAAAGCAGAGGACTGTTGTATCCTATATAGGATGTAACTCGTATAGCTTAGGCTACTGCAGCAGTGTGCATTCAAGCATCTACTGCTATGGCATGTTTATTTATGCAATTATACTTTCCTCTTTTCCTCCTAATAGCAATGATGTCCTTACTGGGCTGATGTGTTCATTTCTGAAATAACACTTAATTTCATACTCCAGACACCCCTGATCCTCTTTCTCTCCTATGCTATTCTCTCCATCTACTCTTTTAGCTACTCATTGTATTCCCTAGTCTTCTCTTTCTTTGGTGTGCCTGCTATTGTCACTGGCAACACTTTTGAGATAATTTTCTTTAGTTGTTGAACTTGCACATCTTTGCTACTGCTCTGGCTTTGCTTGCTATTGGAGGCTGACTTCTCCATCAGCATTTGGTACCCCCACATGTAACAGCATAAGCATCCTATGTCTTTCATTTTAAGGTCCTGTATAGTTTGTCCTTGTTGCTTCTCTTACTGTCTTTTCATTCCCCTTAATGAACAGGCCCCAAGTTAGTAAAATCTTCTATAATCCTGCTATGGCTGTGCTTAACAGGTTCTCCTCCTGTCATTCAGTGTTGCCCGTCCAATTCTCAAACTGTTAATTCCCACACTTTCCAATCTGTTATGTTTCTGTCTTGGCTGTGATATTTATTTATTTTTATTGATTTAACATTTGTTAACCGGGAAAGTCTGACTTGGAACGAAGCCAATTTTCAGCGGAGCCCCTGGGAGAAATGCTCTAGACGCATGTCTTTGTAACGTGGGAGGAAACCGGAGCACCCGGAAGAAACCCACACAAATGCAGGGAGGACATGCAGACTCCATGTCCATATGCTTCTCGCAATCCTCTTATTCTAGCTTAGCTTACCCCCTTTAAGCCACTCTCCTCTCCATGCCTTTCTTCTGTGACCTCTGCATCACCTCTGCTTTCTGCCACAAGTTCTTTTCCTTGGTTGCTTTGTCTAAGCTGTCTCTTTACTTGCCTCCTTGATTCCTACTGGTTGCTGTCTCATAAGTTCCTTTCCTACCATCCTTCTCAACCACATCTATACCTACAATGTCCCCTGCTATCCAAACTGTATTGTACTTTATACTAGTCATTCCTATGTCATCTTTCCAAATGGGTTTCCTTGTTCATTTGACCAGTCCTCCTGCAGGTGTTACATCCACTTCTTACCAAATGATCTCTAATCACCATAACTCTTATTTCATATGTAGAACACTTGACTCATTTAAAGCTATCTCCTTTACTCCAGTCCATATTTTAGTTTTTTTACTTTCTTTGCTGGTCCATCTCCCTTGGGAAACTACATTTAAATTAAGTTACTTAAATGTTTTCTGCATTAAACACCATGCAGTAGCTGTTATGTGGGTACTTAAAGGCTTAGACCTTGCCTTATGAAGAAACTTGCTCTGTACTCTGATCCCCAGCTACCTGGCTTGGTAGTATACAGCAATAGCAACACTGTAATATCTACTTAATGAAGGGAACTTATGTCTTACTCTGATTTGGTACTTACCTGCATGCCCTGTTGTCTCACACCAGTGTCCTTTCACCACACCAGTGTCCTTACTTCCCTTTCACTGCCTGAGCTAAATTATTCCAGGCTTCAGTCTTTATTGCCATCCTGCCTTCTTCGCCTCCTCCTGCTCACACCACCTCTGCACTCTAAAAAAAAAAAAAAAAAAAAAAAATAGCACTATCCTCTCCTTCTCCAGCTATGATGCCTCACCCTGAAGAATCTTAGGGGAAAATGGCATGCAACTAACACCCAGATCAAGTCTCATGTGTCCCATCTATCATGCAATAATAGGCATTGATGAGCATATCATTGAGGTAACAGATATTGGCCTAGGATAATATAAGTACCGTATTATTATGGTTCACAATGGCAGTTGAAGGTATGAAACATGGCAGTCCTCAGTGCCATTGTACGCTCTTCAGATAAGTTCCACAATGACTCCATGTCCACATCGTTAAATATGAAATGGTATTTATCCCCCCACCAATAAAAAACAAAACAAAGGCTGTGACCGTGAGTTTGTAATGCTGCCTGCAGGGACCTAGACATGTGCGCAGGATTGAGTAGAATTCTGCACTGCTTACACTGTCTGCTTGTCACACAGATTGAGTGATTCAGAAACAATGAGCCATGCCCTAATCAGTCATAGTACATTGAAAGCATACAGGGTCCAAATGGAGTGATGAAAAGGAGACAGAATACAGGAATAGGGCCTTGAAGCAGTCTGCATAGGACATATTACCTGTGCCCTGTATTCTTAGTGAGGAACCTCTGTGGATGTTCTAGTTGTTGGATATGCCTTGTTAGGTACATACCAAAGGGGGCGCTGTACTCACTGATAGGTCTGAATGCTGAATACAGCGGAACAATGATTTCTTGGACTTGGATGCCATACTTTTGGTTATAAGTTGCACAACATAGAATGATTTCCTTACCACTGTAGACACGTGATGATCAAAGACTAGATTACTATGTGTCCCCAAGTCGCTGACTTCTGGGTCAACTCTAAGGGGATAATGTTTATGTAATATTTATGCAAAGGAGAAAGCAAAGCTAACCAATAAAAAAGAGCAGCACCAAAGAGAAATACAGGCAAAAGAATCAGAACATGGAAAACTTTACAATACAGAAAATAGGAAGACAGAGGAAAAGTAGAAAAGGAGATTAGTAACGGAGAAGTTTAAAGAAATAGAAACTGAGGTTATGGAACACCTGCAAAGTGAAGGGTTCAGTGTAGAAAATCGAATGCGGAAAGCACCACAACAGGATAGAGCAATGGATATCCAAATTAAGGGGAAATCAGTGGAGCAGGAAGCAATTGGTCAGGTGCCATATCCAGATATTTTGGTGCCCTCCACAGGAAACCAATATAAATGTTCACTTAAAGCTAGACAGCAAGGAAAGGAACAGGAAACTCTGGTGCAGTCGGTGCTGAGTGATAGGCCAGTGAGTTCTCATATGACAGAGCAACGGATGGCAAAGGATGAAATCGAAGAGAATGTGCCACAAGAAGATGCTATAGAACTTTGTATAGAAAGCCCACAGGAAATGGAAAGCAAGGGATGTGCACTCAGTTTGGAAGAAAATGAGCCAAAAGAAGAGATGCTTGATTTAATAGACCTGGATAAATATATTAAGATCAATGAGAGAAATAGACTGCAGAAGGTCAATAAAACCCAAAAAGTCAGTCTGATAAAACAAATGAATGCAGCAATTAGGACTGTCCATACAGAGATCCATGCAATATATCTGAAGTAAAGAGGATACATTACTGTGCTGTTAAATTAATAACTGATAAATATCTACCTTAAGAACACAGAGTAGCGAGAGAAAGGAAGGGAAGAAATTGAATACCATCAGGGAAGTGTCGAATAGAGAAAACTGTAAAGCAATTAAGACAATAAATGTCACTGTTAGAAGACCATAGAAGAGGGAATAGATCAACAAAAATATTAAAAGATAGATGTGATGAAAGCAATATGCAGTATCAGAACAGACCAGGATCTATCATGCAGTATCTCAAATAAACTGAAAATTTCAGCACAGGCGAAAAAACTTAGAAGATACACAGATAAATATAAAGGAAAAGTACAAAATAAGCAATTTATTGTGACCCAAAAAAGTTTTATAGAGAATTGGGAAATAAGGTAAAAGGAATTGAAAGACCACCAAAAAAGAGGAAATGATACATTTTGGAGACGTGTCTATGAAGATCCTGTGGAACATAAAGATGCTACATGGATTGAAGTAAAAGAATAAGATGTTTAAAGGTGCAAGATATGAAATGGGATGAAGTAACAGCCAGAGAGATTTAAAACAAAGTTAAGAAAAGCCTCTAATTTGAAAACCCCAGGTCCAGATGCAGTACCTAACTTTTGATTAAAAGTATTAACATGTTTGCATGAAGATTTAGCCATGAGTAAGAACTATTTATATGTGCACCCGGAAAAAACACCAACTTGGCTAACAAGCAAAACAATGCTACTATGTAAGAGTGAACCTGCAAGCTACCCTGAAAATTATAAACCAATAACTTGCCTTCCGATGATGTATAAACTATATACAGGAATTGATGCTGACCGGATTTATAGTCATTTAGAAGAAAACTCAATTATGGCAGTAGAAGAAAAGGGCAATAAAAGAGTCTCATGGAACAAAGGATCATTTGCCAAATAGTCATACTGGAGAACTGTAAAAAGGGGAAGAATCTGAGTATGGCATGGGTGAACTATAAAGAAGCATTTGATGGTATTTCACATTCATGGATAAGAGTGCTTAAAAATGTATGAGATGCACCCTACACTGATCGACTACATTACAGTGACCATGAAACAATGGCAGACCACTTTGCAATTAAGCCATGATAAAGGACCAATATTATCCCAGGGATAAAAATTTAAAGGGGGATATTCCAGGTTGACTGTCACCATTGCTATTCTGCCTTGCCATTAACCCATTAAGCTATTTACTTAACAGCTTAGGCCATAGCTATAATTTGGCACCTAGAAAACAGTGTAAAAACTTCTCATCTTCTCTTTGTTGATTTAAAACTGTATACCTCATCAGATGAAAAACTGAAAGAACAGTTGCAGGTTGTCAAAACCATTTCAGATGATATAAGAATGTCGTTTGGTCTTGATAAGTGTGCAAAAGCAACCTTTAAAGCAGGAAAACTGCAGCACCAGGAAAACATCAGTTTAGGACAAGAATGTGATACAAAAGAACTTGAGCAAGAAGGAGTGTATAAATATTTGAGAACTGATGAAGGATCAACAATAAAACATGAACAAATGCGAACAAAACTTGGTAAGAAATACTTAATTCTGAAAACAGCGTTTACATCTAGGAACAAAATCCAAGCTATAAACCAATTTGCTGTTCATATCCTAACTTAGTTTTGGAGAGATTGACTGGCCCCAAAACGTGCTGGATAGATTAGATAGGCAAACAAGAATGCTTCATGCTCACTAAATGATTTATAAAAATCAGTGTATACCAAGATTATATATTCCCTGTTCCGAAGGAGGGGTGGACCTCCTTGAAATTGATTTACATATCTAGATCTGCAGATGTGAGACTCCACACATCTGCTGACCTCACAAGACCCAGATGTAGTGAAAGTTTTGAAACATGAGGTGAATAAGTCTAAGATGACTTCTTTGCTTAATTTAGCAGAAGCATATTGGCATCAAGCAGGAATGTAAATCAAACCAGAAGTAGAGAAGAATCGGGCAGCAACTGAATGTGACAAAAAACAAAAGAAAGAATATAAGGTGAAGGACCAGATGAGAGGGCAGAAATGTGGAAAAAGCTTAAATATAGTTGCAAGTATAGAAAACTTCTTTAAGAACCTCATGTTCAGGAATAAATGCAGGATTGGTTAGAGAGGCAAATTCAAACCAAGAGATGAAAGGTTAATATTGACAGCCTGAGATAGTGGGCTATGTATACGCTGGTTTACAAAGTCCATTGAACATGTGGTTGAAACAGACAAATGTAAGTTTTGTAAAACTGAATTGGAAACAGTTGCGCATCTTTTTGCTGGTTGTGGCATACTAATGGCAGAAGGACTGTATACTGAAAGGTATAATTTGCCAAGACAGTTGCACTGGGGTTGTGCAAACATTATGATACTGAAGTGGCTGAAAAACACTGGAAACATGAGTCACAAAGCATCATAGAAAATTATGATTATATCACATGGGATCACCCATTACCAACAGTTCAAAAGATAGATGCTAGAAAACTGGATATAGTGGTCCAAGAAAAGAAGATAATAGTAGCACTGACCATTGAAATCACCACACCCAGTGACTATAGTGTCTGGTGTACAGAGAGACACAAGGTTATAAAATATCACGATCTGCAGGCAGACACAAAAGCAATGTGGA
Source organism: Protopterus annectens (assembly GCF_019279795.1). NCBI lineage: Eukaryota > Metazoa > Chordata > Ceratodontiformes > Protopteridae > Protopterus > Protopterus annectens. The sequence continues at coordinate 217,912,422 of NC_056747.1, read as the reverse complement.
AGAAAGATACCTAGATGGTTCCAAGACTGGTAGGAGCAACGGGGTCTTATAAAAAAAAGAATCTACAATTCTATTTAGATATGTTACCAGTCTATGTAACTGTGCAAATTGCAGAAGGAAGCATTACTGGGCACATTCCGGGTGCTGGAAAGAGCACTTTTGGCTGACATCAAAGATCGAAACAATACTAATTTCATGAACTTTAATATTACTTTGACTTAGGAATGGGGTCCAGTCTTGTCATAGTATTAGCAACCCACAAAATTTGGAGAAATAAAGGATATAGTGATTAGGGGGCTGCAGGGTTTTTGAACTGGATTAAATGCACCCCTGAGTTCATAATCAGATACTGTGCAGTGCAGTTTTAGTGATGTATGCATTGCACATGTCATTAGCCAAAATATTTCTAACAGTGATAATAGCAGTCATGTTCTTTGTCAGTTGAAAATCTGACATTTTTTTAGGGATATATGTTCAGTAAACCTAGATACTGAGATTTACTTAGAGTAGGGATATAGATATTAACTGTCAGACACAAATTCAGCATACTATATAGCTAAGGATGACAGCCAGTAGTTTAAAGATTTGTAAGGATAACAGCCAGTAGTTTTAAGATTTGTAAGGAGCAAGACTGCTAATTCCACTGTTTTCCATACAGAGCAATGCCCACAAAACACAGCAAACAAATAAATGCAACTGTTGGGACATCAACATCCACACGTAAGCACAGATTCTCCCTTTTCTAATTTCTCCAAGTCTTTTGGGTTTCTAATACCATGACTGGAATGGATCCCATTCCTATGTCAAAGTATGATTAAAGTTCATGAAATTAGTATGGTTTCAATCTTTCATGTTAGCCAGAAGTGCTCTTTGTAACACCAGCAATGTGCCCAGTAATGACTCCTCCTGCAATTCATATGGAGTTACATGTACCGGTAGCATACATAACACACAGTATGACTGTAAATTCTTTTAATTAGGACCTGTTCCTACTACTATTGAAATTGGGTATCCTCCTTACACATTGCTCTCATTTCTACCTGCAAATCCTGGTAGTTTGACTTTGTCTCTCTCTCTCTGTATGTAAGACACTATAATCACTGGGTGTAACAATTTGAATGATCAATGCTACTTTTGTTTTATTTTCATGGACTACTATATCTGTTTTTCTTGCATCTATTTTTGAATTGTTAGTAATGGGTGATCCCATGTGATATAAACATTTTCTATAATGCTTTGTGGCTCATGTTCCAGTGTTTTTCAGTGACTTCCTTATTGTAATGTTTGCACAATGCCCAATGCAACAGTCTTTCCACGTTATTATGCCTTTCATTATACAGTCTTCTGTCATTAGTATATCGCAACCAGCAGCAAGATGTGCAACTGTTTCCAGTTCTGTTTTACAAAACCTACAATTGTTTTTTCTGTCACATATTCAATAGACTTTTTAAACCAATGTATTCATAGTTCAGGTCTACGAAATCCTTCTGCCATGCTCACAGATTATAGTAAAACACAATGTAAAATGGCCCTTGTAATTTACAAACATTTACACACGCCAGGTACTTGTAATAATATTCAAATGCAAAATAAACTCTTCAAAAGACTACTCTACGAAGTATGCTTTGAAACAACTGTAGTTTGTAAAGTATTCTTTGAAATGACTGTACTTTGCAAAATAACTGCAGTGCAACACTGCACAGACTTGCAAACTCTTTCCACACTTCGGATACTTTGAATAGCTTAACTTAATGCGAAAATGTAGCGCACAGTGAAAAAATATAGTTTTCCTTGTTTTATACATTTTATGTGATTTAGATATTTCAAAAATTTTTGTAATTATTTTGAATATTTTTATCCATATGTTGCAGTTTCGGACATTTTATTTAAGAAATTTGTTTTGAGCATTCTGAGTACTTTGTTTTATATTTGTAGAGAGACACCATTTAAGCAAGTTTTAGTACCTGGATTTTTTTTCTGACCTATTTTGTGAGTCATTTGAGCAGTAGGGATGATCCACTCCTGTATATTCCTCCAACTTTAACCTGTTGACTCATGGCTGTAACTCTGGATCCCATCCTGACACCATGTCACTCTTCTTATGTGCATTAAGAAGATGTTGAGGCTTGGGTGTTCTTTAAAGTAGCTTATTGTATACAAATACATCAGGATGAATAGCAAGAACATTAAACTTAAATGAACTATCTAACTGACTGACTACATACTTGCATGCTCTCACTCTGCTCACTCAAAATGGCACTCTTGCTTGCACGTGCTCAGTACTTATATGCATATGCCCACTGACTGGAATGCTTCTTATAGGTTCATCGGTTGGTACTGAGCTATCTGCCCAAAGGCATATATTAGCCCAGCCACGTTGTGCGGTCAATATTCACCGCCCCCTTAGTAGTTCCCTAGACCCTTGTACTAGCAGCTAGTACCCTTGGCCCCTATCTAGTAGTGCTGTTGGTGTGATCCCCGGTGTGAACTTTCTGTTACCCATCCACTCATCAAGGTTCCCCTTGAAGAGTGATAGTGAGGGGCTCTGTCTTATGTAGATCGGGACCCTGTTCCATAGTAAGGGAAGTTTCTGCGAAGGGAATCTATCCCTCCAGCATGTTCTATTCATTGTTGTGTTGAAGTTTATATCCCTAGAGCGTGTAGCTCGAGTAGATTTGGTTTTGCCAAGATGGAGCATGTTCAACAATTCTGGGTTGGACATAGCTCTGTACGTTAGACAGAGATCGCCTCTGAGAAAGCGGTATGCAACAGAGAACAGTCTTAGCTTTTTCAATCGTGCTGCATAGGGCAACTGTTTGAGGCCAGTAATTCTCTTGGTTAGGTACCTCTGTGGTCTCTCCAGCTGCTGGAGATGTCTAGCCAGGTACATTCCAATTGGTGCATTGTACTCAATAATGGGTCTGATGAGGGAAGAGTAGAGGGGCACCATTACATCCTTAGATCTTGATGTGAACCCTTTCATGATCAGATGGGGCACATAGAAGGATTTTCTAACCACTTTGGCAACATGGTTATCAACGGAAAGCTGGCTATCTACTTGGGTCCCTAGATCTCTTATTTCTTCTTCAGATTTCAGGGGATTACCTCCTATGTTGTAGTTTGCGGGTACTCTGTTTTTTCCAAAGGGGATTACTACGCATTTTTTTGCATTTAGCTTGAGACCATGGCTTTGACAACATGCATCAGTCTCATTTAGGCTCTTCTGGAGGATCTCCATTTCAGCCGAAGACTCTATTATAGCACCCAGTTTGCAGTCGTCCGCAAACTTAGCCACAGTCCTTCCGTGCTTGCCTGTACTTCTGAGAAGTATATGCCAAACAGGAGGGGCCCCAGGACAGAGCCCTGAGGCACACCACTCGTTACTGATCTGGATTCGGACATAGATCCCGCTACTCTTACTTTATGGGATCTGTCTGAGAGCCAGTTTGCGATCCATCTTGTGACGTAAGGGTTTATGCCCAGGCTGGTGAGCTTATCAATAATACCTGGATGGGGAATGGTATCAAATGCTTTAGCAAGGTCAAGGTAAGCCGTGTGTACCTCCTTTCCCTTATCTATAGCCTGAGTAACTGTCTCAAAGAAATCCACCAGGTTCAGGAGGCATGATCTGCCCTTGACAAAGCTGAACTGTGTGGGGTCCAGCGACTGGAGGTTCCCAATCCTTTCCATTAAGATTCGCTCCATAGCCTTACAGATCAGACTGGTCAGGCTTATTGGTCGGTAGTTCCCAGAGTCAGTTGTGGCCCCACCCTTGTGTAGCGGGACCACCGTTGCTGTGCTACATTCTCTGGCACATATCCTGTGGAGAGGCTGAGACTGAACAGGGTATTAAGATGCGGGGTTAATTCCTTTTGGAGCTCGCGTATGACACAGCCTGGGACACCATCTGATCCCACGGAGGCAGTGTTTGTAGCTTTAGAGCCTTGTTAACCAACGTATCAGTAATAATTGGACTTACACAATCCTCTGGAATGGTAACAGGCCTTGTAGGTGGTGAGGGGGGGGGTTTGCACTGAACCTGTCAGCCATGATGTTGGCAATGTCAGAAGGGTCAGTGTATTTTGTTCCATTTTGTACTAGCTCAGAACAGACCTGAGCGTTGCCATTTAGGTTTTTGATGTAACCATAGAAGGCCTTATGTTTATCCTTGGCATCCTTGGCAACTTTCTTTTCAAAATTAGCTTTAGTTGATTTGATGAAGGCCCTCAATTTCTTACTAATGCTGATCAGGGATGATTTTTCTACTTGAGATTTGGCCTTTTTTGTATAAGTCTCCTCCTTTTATTGTAAAGTTTGCTTATGGCCGGGATCCACCAGACTGGTTTCTTCTTGCTTAAGGAAGGAATCTTGGTTTTATTTGGGATAGCACGGTCCATTCAGTCCTGAAGATGCATATAGAGTGCCTTGGTGCAGGATTCCACATCCTGGATATCATTATCCTTCTGCAAGGGAATAGTGAAGCTTTCCACTTTGGATGCAAGTAGTTTGAAGTTTGCTTTGGAAAGGTTTTTGACTATGGTTTTTTTGACTGGGGGAGGTGGAGGGGTGAGGATGTCCAGGGTTATCAGTTTGTGGTCAGATCTGACCAAGGAGGGAGTGATAACGGGTGTGGTACAGTGACCGCCCATATTTGTGATGATTAAATCCAATATGTTGTCCCCTCTAGTGGGGGAACATACTAGTTGTTCCAGGGCATTTTAATTTATAAATTCTATGAATCGCTGAGCATAGGAGTTGGAACATTGGTAGTTCACCCAGTCTATACCAGGGTGGTTGAAATCACCCGAGATTATGGTGTTGGGTAGGACCTTTATATTTTCCAATGTCTCAAGGAATGCAGAGTGAGCATCTTGGGACATGGTGGGCGATCTATAACCGGCTACGACTTGAAATGTGGTTTTGCCTGCTGATAGTTGCGCATGGATGATCTCTGGGGCATCATGCTGCGCTACTAACCTGGAGATATGGGTATCCTTGATAAATATGGATATACCTCAGCCCTTTGTACTGCGATCTGGTAACTGAGGCCGGAAGGTATGATATGAATTCTAACCTGGCAGTGCTGGGGTGCTCTCTTGAGCCTTGAACCAGGTTTCCGTCACTGCACAAACATTGATTTTCTCCATGCTGAGGAGAGCCTTGAGTGTGTGCATTTTGAGGTTGAGACTTCTAGCGTTGAGTAACATTAGCCTTAGTTTTTGGTTACCTGTGCTGGTTACGGTGGTTGGTTTGTCGAGGACGGCAAGAGCCTTGGCCAGTATTCGAAAACCTAGGTGTGACAGGTGCAACCCATCTCTGGCAAAACAGCGAGGCTTGTCTATCATGTCATCCCAGGCAGACAGACACTGGATCCCCTTAGAATGACACCAGAAGCTTAGCCACTTGTTGAAATTGATCATTTTGTCTTTGTATTGTGGTATCATTCTAAGTGAAGGTAGTATGCTACTCAAGGTCAGGGGTCTTAAAGGTATATCACACACACTCTGATCTACAGTTTCCTCCTTCCGCCCCAAGGGTGGTGTGTCAGTGGTCACAACCCAGCATATATGCAGGACCATTGTGAAAGCACAGGTTAGTTTCACCACAGCCATGGCCAAGATAGTGAGGGTGAGCCAGGGTGTGCGTCACCCTCTGTGCATGATTCTTTGGATAGACTGAATCACACACTGGAGCATGCAGTATCCTCAGTGGCTCACCTGCTAGTGCAAATGGCCATCTACAGAGCTGATTGTCATCCAACATGGCCATGGCTGAGCAAGATCCCACTCCTGCAGTGCCAGCACTTCTATAACAGCATCTATGGTGGAGGTGTCTCCTTCCAGGAGAGGTTGCCACAGTGGCCATTGTCATTTTGACACATCTGCTTGCAGATGTCATACAAGTTCACACACCACGCAAGTATCTAGTTAGGGTTGTAGTACATCCAGTATGCAGGTGTGTGTCCAGGATGCTGAACCCTCTGATAATGCATGCCCTGAACCTGTCTAGTAGTACAAGCCACAGTGCTGCAAATGCTGTTGAGTTTGTGTCCCTGCAGACCCACACTCACCACCTCATCCCCCAGCACATCACACATCAACTAACTCAGCCCTTTTCAATATTAATCCCCCCACCTGTACTGACTTTTCACATAAAAACACACTCTACTTTCATACTTCTCAAGTTCATAAGTGTGTACTAGGCTAATGGCCTGGGACCTTTACAAGCCTAGTCATAGGATTACCATGGCTTAGTGCCACCTGACCTTCATTCCCAGTGCCTCTGTCGAGTACAGCCACTGGAGTTATCCCCGAGGTGAATTTTCTGTTTTCCATCCACTCATCAATATTTCTCTTGGAGGGTTAGCGAGGTGCTCTGCTTGACATGTATGGGAAGTCTATTCCATAGCATGGGCAGTCTCTGGGTTATGAACCTGTCCCTCCAGCATGTTCTGTTAATTGTGGTAATGAGGTTGAGGTCTCTGGAGTGTGTGGTGCAGAGGGATTGGGATTTCTTTAGATGTAGCATTTCTAACTGAGCTGGGTCAGACATGGCTTTGTAAGTTAAGCAGAGATTGCCTCTAAGTAGGCGATGTGAGATGGAGAATAGTTGAAGTTTTTTGAGTCTGTCCATATAGGACAAGTGTTTAAGGCCTAGGATCCTCTTTGTGAGATACTTTTGTGGCCTCCCCAGTTGTTGCAGGCGTCTACTGAGGTATATGCGAAACGGGGCACTATACTTGATTGGTCTAATGAGGGAAGAGTAGAAAGAGACAATTACCTTTTTCTTCCTGGATGCAAAACTCTTAGCAATGAGATGTGCCACACAGGACTTTCTGGCCACAATGGCAATGTGGTGATCGAGAGGTTGCTGTCAGTGTGTTCCCAGATCTCTTACAACGCCTTCTGTGTTTAGTGGGCTGCCATCAATGTGGTAATTCATGGGAACCGGGTTTTTCCCAAAGGGGATGATGACACATTTTTTGGCATTGAGCTTAAGGCCATGGTTCTGACACCAGTCATTGGTTTCAGTGAGGCCATTCTGTAGGATGTCAACATCACTTGGGGAGTTAGTATCTCCCAACTCGCAATCATCTGCAAACTTTGTCAGCCAGAGTTCCTTCATGTTGGCCTAGACTTCAGAGAAGTACCTACCAAACATGAGAGGACCCAGGACCGAACCCTGTGGGACTCCAGTCGTGACTAGTCAGCAGTCTAACTTGGAATCAGCTACTTTCACACTGTGGGTTCTATGAGCCAGTTTGCAGCCCATCTAGTGATATAGGGGTTGATGCTTAGCTTAGTGAGTTTTTCTATGATTCCTGAGTGGGGAATGTATCAAAGGCCTTGGCCAGTTCAAGGTAGGCTATATGAACTGCCTTACCTTCATCCACTGCTCTGGTGACTGACTCAAAGAAGTCAACCAGGTTGAGCAGGCATGATCTACCTTTCACAAAACCAAATTGCGTGGGATCTAGAGTTTGGAGAGTCCCTATATCCTTGTTAATTAGGTCCATGATGATGTGCTCCATAGCCTTACATATCAGACTCATCAGGCTAATGGGGTGATAATTTCCAGGGTCTGTAGTCCCTCCTTTATGGAGAGGGATGACTGTAGCAGTGCTCAATTCGGTAGGGGCAAAGCCTGAGGTGAGGCTGTGAGTGAACAGAGCACACAGATGTGATGCCAGTTCACTTTGTAATTCATGTAGAACACAGCCAGGGATATTGTTTAGTGCTATGGAAGCTGTATTCTTGGCCTTAGACAATGCAGCTTTAACCTGTGCTGCGTAATGCTAGGTGCCTGACATACTTCTGGTATTGTGAATGGGCCTTTAGGGAGGGAGAGTGGAGTATAGTTGATACTAAATCTGTCAGCCAGTATGTTGACAATATCTGTTGGCTCAGTATAGGAGGTACCATTTTGCAGTAGCTCAGAGCAAATCTGGGTATTGCCATGGAGATTCTTGATATAACTATAGAATGCTTTGTGGTTGTTTTTAGTGTCTGCTGCAATTCTGCCTTCATAGCTGGCTTTAGAGGTTTTGATGAGGGATCTCAAATTTTTGTTGAGGCTAGTAAGGGAGTTTTTCCAGTCTTGGGACTTCACCTTTTTCTGCAACAGTTTCTTCTGTTGTACAGTTTATTAATGGCAGGGGACCACCATATTGGCTTTCTTTTTTTGGAGGAGAGCATCTTGGTTCTGTTGGGTATGGCTAGTTCCATGCATTTATGTACATCTTCATACAGTGTGTTGGTGTATAATTTGACAGCCATGCAACTGTTTTCCATTGTCATGGGTGCAGTGAAGTTAGACACCTCTGTTTTTAGGAGCCCAAAGTCAGCTTTGGAGAAATTTTTCATGGTGGTTACCTTTGCGTGGGGGTGTGGGAAAAATGTGGATTTCCATGGTGATTTTGTGGTCAGATCTAACCTGGGAAGAACTGACTGTTGATGTGGAGCAACGGTTGCCCATGTTAGTAATAACCAGGTCAAGGATGTGCTTCCTTTAGAGGGGGTAAGAGTGAGCTGGTCCAAGGCATTAGAATCGATGAATTTCAGGAAGCGTTGGGCCAGTGTATTGGTGCATGAGTATTTTTCCCAGTTGGTGGAGGGGTAGTTGAAGTCACCGAGGATAAGTGTGTTGGGTTGCACCCTAATAGATTCCAGGGTGCTTAGGAACATGGAGTGAGTCTTGGGACATGGTTGGGGACCTGTAGCAGGCTATGACCTGAATCGCTATCTTACCCAATGTTAGTTGTACCTGAAGTATCCCAGATGCATTATGCTGGGCTACCAGTCTGGAGGTGTGCACATCCTTTATGAATATGGAGACACCACTGCCTTTGGAATTTCTGTCCATGTTCTGGGGCTGAAAGTTGTGGAATGAGTTATAGCCTTGTAGCACAGGGGTGCTTTCTGCTGCTTTAAACAAGGTCTCCATTACAGCACAAATTACAGCACAAATGTCGATGTTTTCCATTTTGAGGAGTGCTTTGAGTGAGTGCTCCTTGAGATTTAGACTTCTAGCATTGAGCAGCGTGACCCTCAGTTTGCATTTATTTATAGCTGTTATGGTAGTTTGATCTTTAGAACATCACCTAAAAAGGCACTGTAGGGGTGGCAAGAGCCTTAGCCAGTACCCGGAAACTCAGGATGATAGATGCAGGCCATCTCTGGCAAAGCATCAAGGTCTGTCAGTCATGTCAACCCAAGCAGATAGATACTGGATCCCCTTAGAATGACACCAGAAACTTAGCCAGTTAAAGTCAATCATTTTTTGCTTGTACTGCAGTATCATTCTGGGCGATGGTAGCATGCTGTTCAGGGCTAGGGTCATACCTGCCTGGGCCACATAACCTGAGAACTCCATCGTGTCTCTCCATGTAGTCCAGAGAGGTGCATCTCGGGTCATTCACACCCACATTTATCTACCTCTTTTCTTCCTATCCCTTCTACTATCATAGGTGTTTACTAGGCTAATGAACACAAGGGACTTTTTAAGTCTAGCCATACCCTACTTCTACCTTCCTTTACACTTACTTTCATTCCTTTTCTACCTCTATTCTTATCCCTTCTGCTACCTTACCCTACTTTTATTTTCTTTACTACCCTACAATTTGAGCAATTTAATTTGGTCTTGTATGTTATGACCAAGAATTTTCTCCTCGTGTGTTAGCAGAATATGTAACATGTTATATTCATGTCTGTATTCACTTATCCTATTAATTTCCCTTGCTATGTAAATAGTCTCTTAAGTACTTCTGTATTATCATTGCATTTCTCCTATGAACATGTTTTCCCTTTGTGTTGATCGTGTCTGAATGTTATGTATGTTAAGTTTTTTTTTTTTTTCATTTTAATAAACTAATGATTTAAGTATATGTACCTGGAGCTTTTCTCCCCAGTCCTCCACTGAAAATTGGTACTTTATGACCCAGACAGACTTTTCCAGTAAATAAATGCCAAACAAGTAGAATAAGGATACAAGATAGAGAGGAAAGCTAAAGGGCCAGATGGATTCCCCCTAGAATTCTATAAATGATGAGGAAATGTGGAAAGCCTAAAGGGGGGACACAAGAGAATACAGGACTTAGGCAAATATCTAAAGTATGAGGAAGGCCAAAATAGCCGTAGTAACTAGAGGAAAGGAGGGGAGAAGGAGAGAAGTAGGAAGTTATAGGCCTATCACTTTTTTTGGCAAAGGAATTTGTTATATGCAGATGACTGCTTGTTAATGTTAGAGGATGTGGCTGCATCAATGGAAGTGTGAGAGACATTCATGAAGTTTAGGGAAATGGTGGGGCTCAGGTGCAACAAGAAAAAGACAGTGATAGTAGGATAAGTAAAAGGGAAGATAAAAGGGGAATAGGTGGTATGAGTGACAGTGCTCCCGAAACACGCCTCTCAACTGTCCAGATTTTCGCAGAATGTCCTGATTTTTACCTCATATTTTTGGTCTATTCCTTATAAACCTTATGGTTTTCTGGCAAATCAGTGAAGACTGAATTCATTAAATAATGATAGACATTTGAGTTTGACTTCATGCCTTTGCAAAATGCATAAAAACACAAAACCTTTTACTCTACTAACTTTCTAAGATTGTAAGAGCAATATATAAAATTTGTCCCTGTTTTTGGGTCTTTGTCCCCCCCCCCCCCATTATTTTTGGCTTTGTCCAGATTCCTTGTGCTTAGAGGGTGAGAGCTATGTTCCCAAATACCTCAGCCTCTGCTAAGCAGGAAAATGGAGAAAGACACACTATGGAAAAAAGAAACCAGGAAAAAAAAATGAAGGACTACTGTCCAGAGAGGGATTAAGAAGACTTGTACATTGCATGGGTGAATTAATGCAACAAGAATGATACTGTGGATAATGTTTCACCTTCTCTGCAACATACACACAGACCCTATGGCCAAAATGCTACAACAAATGCAAAATGGCATTGAGAACTGGGACAGTTAAGGTAAGGGGAAAAGAATGAGTAAGGCAAAAATGAACATTAATAGGAAAAGAGGGTGCTGGAGGCTCCCACATATCTCGGCACATGCACTGACATGTAATATAATTCACAGGATAGAAACAGAAGAGAAGGGGTTAAGCAAAAGAGTGAGTAGGGGAGAGATGTGGAGAAACTTACTAAAGGACTTGACTGAATTAACACTAAAAGAACTGGAATATATGAAGTGTGATTAAGGGAACCTTAAAAATTATGTGAAACAGAAGGTTGGGGGGACAAAAGAAAAAAAATGAAGTATGAAAGAGAATTGAAATAGTTCGAGGAAGTTTTAATATGCAGAGAAAAAGATGATGGGAAACATTTAAAACAATGGAGGAATTACTACTGAAGATCAGAAACCCAGTGCTGGAACTGATGATAACCTGGCAAAAGAATATGGAGAGGGCGGATCATGCAGTAAAGGATGACAAAAGGAGAGAGGATGGCATCCCGGAGGAAATCAGAGGTTAGGGAGGAAAAGAACAAACGGATCCAGGATGTATTAAGGGAAAGAAGGGACAGAGTTGAAGAAAACAGAATGAGAAAAAAATGGGAATGGTAAGAAGGATGGGAGTAAGTTGCAAGATACTGGCCGAAGACGATTCAGACAGTGAAGCCCATGCAGAAAATATACAGCTTGGAAGATCAAAGCCTGACAATACTGCATAGATGTTATCTCACCACCATGAGATTGGAAAAGGAAAGCAGAAAGGAGGATAATAGATTCTCGAAGTGCCAAGAGGAAGAGATAGGAATGGTGGTTATGGGACATTTGGTGGGGAGAAGTCTGGAAGCAGACGGTTAAACAATATGTTGTATCGGACTCGTATATAGTCAATGAAGTCACTGTGGCTGTAATTGCTGATCATGAAGGCAGTCTATCAGTGAAATTGACTGAATCCCAAGTCATTTGATCACGAATTAGAATATTTGGGGAGCATATTTCAAAAGGAAGCAGAACACACATGAGATTTCTATATACAGGGCATAAGGAAAGAGGACAGTGTCTGGAAAAAAGAGAAAGTAACATGAGCCTGCTGAGTGTTGAAGTGAAATTAGCATCACTCAAACCTGCAAGTGGACAAATACACAGTATAGGATCCTGAATTACACAAGGTTCCTGGACATGATGAGATGGGAGAAACTAAGAATGAGGAATGGAGGGGAGGAAATAATGAAAAGCAGCAATGGAAAAGGGGTATTAGAATACTACAAGAGCAAAAGTCACATCAGGAGTGTCGCTATTCCTAACACAGATGACAAGCAGGTGGGGTAATTCATTTAGAGGCATTATTAAACTCATCAGGATGGATAGCAGCAGCATCCAATATAAAGGAACTGATTAACAGACCTTACATACATACATACATACATACATGCTTACATCTCAACAGCTTACTACAAAATAGTAGTCAGGCTTGCACGTGCTCAGTATTTATACACTTATGCAAGCCCTTGGATAGCTTCTTAGAGAGACATACACACATTGACCTACAGGGCAAGCACAAAGGGAAACTGAGGGGGGAGAAAATATGGATAGGGTAGGAATGAAGCAGCCATCCACTAATGAAGTATGGTGCACCATCTATGAGGTTTACATATGAATGTAATTTGCTGTATGGACTTATGTTTAAAAACATTTAAAAAATGTGGGTACAATTGGTGGGCATGTGTATATTATGAGCATGTGGGGATTGCAGTTGATTCTGTATGCATCTGACAGCAATAACGTGAAATACTTTACTGCTGTAGTTGTTGATGGTCACAGTTGTGCATGTGGGGAGGGTTGCAGTGTGTGTCTGAATGACCATTTATTATTCATTCATTTGATCAGTCAGATATTTATGGTGTACTTGGTCATTAAAATGGCTCCAGTTTGTTGGCGTGTGTGTGTAAAATACAATTGGTTGTATCTGATCCATGCACAGTCAATAAAGGGACTGTAGCTGTAACCGTTGGGTATGAAGGTAGCCTGTCAGTGAAACCGACTGGCTCCTACTGTAATGTGATCACATTTAAATAGATTGATTGGCTTGCCAGTGTTAATGTGCGAGTGAAACAACCTGAAGTATATTACTTGACCATTGTTATTTTTTTCTGTATGCATTTTGTCCTTCTGCCTACCAACTGTCAAGCCTTCCTCTCATGATGCTCTGCCCATTTCATTCACTCACCAAGGATGTTCCTAATACAGTACTGAGTGGTGCATCCACCGGATCCCATAATCCAGGCCGCCTTGAAAGTGCTTCACACATCTACTCATTCCCGCCCCCTCCAGTCTCTTCTTACAGTGGCATACCCCCTTGTATCCTCACCCACTGTAAGTCCAGAATAATCCCCCCCCCCCCAGACTAGGACCCTAAGGAGACCAATCGTATTTGTCCCTGGTTGTAGAACTACTTCTTCAGAAACCAAGGGAATATATATATAGAGATGCTACTGGATGGTTTCATAACTACCTTATGAACCATCCCTTCAACATTCACAAAAGCAAAGCTCTCACTGATTCTGGCGTTTTTAAAATAGTGTTCAGCAAGGATCTACGCTTGGTCCTTTCCTGTTCTGAATGTTAAGACTCTCGTGGGACATACTTACATTATATGCAGACACGTTTGTTACTATCTCAGCCTTCAACTGTCACCCATTGCTCAACAAGGATCTGCAGAACAATTTTGCTGCCACATGAAATTGTCTTTTCTTAGTTAAGCCCTTTGTCTTTTTGGAGCAGCGAAAAAGAAAGATGCTAACCCAGCGATAGCTTGGATTAGCATTTGACCAAACTCTCACCTTTAAACGTGTAGAAAAACAGACTGAGAAACTCGTAAGTTGGTTAAATGATTACTGCCAGGAGAGCCATATCCAGTAGTGTTCTGTTAACTATTACCTAGCATCAAATATATGCATTACTTGCTATTGCCCTCTACTCTAAATACTGTACTAAACTCCTGCCCCCCTTTTATGAACACTGCTGCCAAACCACAGCAAAAGCCACATGGTTATACACAAAATTACTGTTCCACACTTAAAATATTCTTATAAAGAGAACCACAGTCTGACCTGTGACATTTTGAGTCCATACTGTTATGTAGACCTAGTTATACTTTTGCTTCTATAGAAAAGGCCTTTGGTAAAATTTACCCTGAATGCTAGGACAAGGCAAAAAACAGCTGAACATTTATCTAAGCAGATACAATGTGATTGCCTTTGTATGCAGGTTAAATCCTCCACTGCTAATATTTACCTGCTCTGCCTGTATTGACTTCATTACTGTTTCTTTCCACTTTTAACCTCATTCCTTCTGCATTGTATTTTTTTATTGTGCATTAAAATTGTTTTTTTTTAAACATTAGTTTGTTGAGAGTTCCACGTCACCTTCTGTATTTATGTAACTGTACCCCTCAATACAAATTTACTCCCCATTTTTTTCTTTTTCTTTATAATCTTTTACTTGATTTCAGCTAGTGATATATGCTATTCACTGTACTTCTAGACTACAGCTCGCTGTTGTCATTATGCCCTTATATGTGGCTTATACAGTATATCAGCTGTTTCTACTCGCTCAGCTCCTGAATCTTATTGCTGTAAATTTCTGTTTGGCTTTGATATATTAATTGACATGTATTTTGTATGCACTGAATGGTTACTTTTATTTTACCATTACAACTGTATACAGCATACTCATCTTCACTTTTATTTTTTGTAAACATTTTGATGGTCATGTTTTCATGTTTCCATTGTGTTTTTCCATTGTGGTCAGTTCATGGATAAAAGTCCTCTGACCAGTTCACTTACCTAGTTAACAAATGTCAAATTAACAGTCAAATTCATGTCTCCAAAAGCTTCTGATGATTTAGAATGCAAAGTTTTAGGGCATTTCTACATGACCCTAACCTTTGTATCAGCACAGGGACTCCCAATACCAATCTGTCTTCACAGGCTTGTTGCCTTGTAATAAAAGACAAGGGCTACCATCATGGACTTCACCTGATTTATGTGCTGTGAGACTCCACCTGAAGCACAGGACTGGCATGAAAATGTGCTGCGAACCACCATACCCTCTCTCCCACCAGAGTGGGCAAACTATAGCTGCTCATTTCCCATCTGTCTCTTTCAGTACCCAAACTACTAATAAATTTCAGGTCACCTAGGTTGCAGTCAGAGCTTAACCTCTCTTTACCACAGAATTGGTTGACTATCATTATTATTATTAATTGATCGTAGTTGTCTATCACAGGCTTATGCATTCAATAAAGTCAACAGAATGAGTGGGTATGAAGGCAGTCAGTGAATGAAAGTGACTGTGCCCAGATATTGTCTGATCACAGTTAAAATGCTATTGAGCTGTCAGCCCCACCTTATTTCATTTATTCCTAGCAGCTGCTTCCTTAAAAAGTGACCAGTTGGCACAATGGGTAAGGTGTTTGCCTTCCATGCACAAGGTACATGATTTGATCATGACCTCCAGCCAATGCCTGTTTAGACTTTGCATGTCCCCAGTGTTCCTCCCACTTCTGAAAGACATCCTGTTTCCATCTCGAACTTACCAAAGAATGAGTGTCCTAGAGGTACCAACGGCTTTGGACAGCTATTGTGATACATGGTATCCTCAAGATAGGAGAATATGGATTATAGACTGCGTGCTGTGGCAGGGCTAGCCACTCAGTAGTATAAAAATGTGGCTTTATGTGATTTGGGCATGTTGATTAATGTCGCCAAATGGATATTCGCTATAAGTGGTACCAGGACACCTCTGACCTACACCAGGGACCCATGCTGCTCTAACCTATGCCAGAGACCCATGCTAATGGTGGGAGGTGTGTGTGCCTCTATTGACCAGTGTGCCCCCACCATAAAGCTCAGCAGCCCTGAGTCAGTAAGCTACTGGTTGTCCAGTGTCCATTTTGCTCAGCTTTGGTTACCTGGGGTAGCTCTGTTGGGCAAAAGCTGAGCATAAAATGAATCAACCTACCAAATATGAACTAAAAATTGTTACACTCAATGTCAGTTTACTGACAGTAGGGAATTTGTAAGTGAATGTGGTGATAGAGGAGGCTGGACATCCTATGTATCCAGGAGGCACACTGGAAGGGCAGTGCAGCAAAAACACTTGAGATCCAGAGTCTACTACTCAGGCAGAGGACAGATTACAAATGCTGTGGGAATTGTGGTGAGGGAGACTCTTCAGAAGACAATGAGGGATGTCATCAGAATAAGTGGCAGACTCATGACCATCAAACTCCAGCCTAATGATAGTATGCGTAATCTCAGCTTATGCCCAACAGCAAGGATGTGATAGCGAGAAAGAGTGCATTCAAACAGCAGTTGCAGGACCTACTAGATAAAGCAGGACAACATGAATTGATGTTGATAACGGGTGACTTGAATGCACATATTAGGACAGATCGAATGGGATATGAGAACTTCATGGGTCAACATTGGTGGAGCAACAGAAATAAAGGAGAGACCATTAAAGACTTCTGTCTGGAATGTAGAATCCGTGATTGTAAAGTCATCTCCAGTGAAACAGCCCAAAGCATAAATAACTGGTTGCCACAATCAGCTACAAGCAGTGATCCAAGAAGGTTCTAAGGGCAAAAGAGACCAGGATGAAAACCTGAAAGTTGACTGGAGAAAGCACATCAGTTCAAGTAATTACTCAGGGCTCTAGCATCTGAAGAAGAGGAAATAGGTGGAATTGAATAAGAATGGCAGGCCTCAAAACATCATGTGTGAGGACTACAGAACAGATATGTGGCTGAGCCAATTATGGAAATAAGATACAAAAGGAAAGCTGGTGGTGGAGTGCAGAAATCCAGAAAATCATCAAAAGAAAGAAGGAAGGAGTGCAGGAAAAAGAGGAAGATAGAAAAGACGGACCAGGCTAGGAAGGAATGTGGACTGTGTAAAGAGGCTAAGAAAGGAGTTGCAATAGCAAAGAACAATGCATCAGAGGCACCTACAACTTCTAAAATGTGAGTAAGTAGATGGCACAAAGAAACCATATCGGGTTGCAAGACAAGGACAGAAGGATAAAGAAGATGGCCGAACACCCTTCATAAGGGATGCCAGCAACCTACTCACTAGTGCACTGGACATCAAAGGCAGATAAGAGTACTTCCAGCAGCTTCTGAAAAAAGAAAACCCCACAGAAGCTGTTATGTCCTAGACACAGCGTACAATGAGAGAAGAAGAGGAGCCTACCATAAAAGAACAGCACTAAGGAAAATGACGTCAGGAAAAGCAGCAGGCTTAGATGAGGTCACAGCAGATAGGATAAGAAGCTAATGCCAGTTACAAAGGGGACATCCACAACTGTGGGTAGTACAGAGGCATCAAACATGAAAGTTCTGGAAGGGGTTCTTTATAAACAAATACACGTAGTAGTAGAAAGTAAGATGGGAGATGAGCAGTTTGGATTTAGTTCAGGATGCCATACAGCTGACCTAATGTTTGTAGTGAGACAGATAGTTGAGAAGAAGCTAGAGATGAGGAACGAGTGCATCTTGGCATTCCTAGACATGGAGAAAGCATATGACAAGGTCCCAAGAAAGCTGATTTTGGCAGTCCTGTGGCAGTTCAAAGTTGCAGAAAGACTGGTAGAATTAGTGCAGACTATTCACAAGGGCCTAATTACACAAGTATGAACAATGTTCACTGTCACAGAGGGGTTCCAAGTGGGAGTGGGTGTGCATCAGGGTTCAGCTCTGAGCCACTGCTGTTCATACTGGTGATGGACTACATTAGTAAAAAGGTCTAAGGGGGCGGATCAACAAAGTTGCTGTATACAGACAATGTGGCATTACAGGCAGACTCTGACCATGAACTTCAGCAAAGGATGAGGGAATTCTTTCTTTCAGCTTTTCCCGGTTAGGGGTCACCACAGCGGATCACATGTACGCTCATGATTGGCATGGAGTTTTACAATGTCGAGTTGCCAGCTCTGCACCCAACCTTCCATGGAAGGCACACACGCACTCATGACTAGGGCTAATTTAGAGTGTCCAATCCACCTATAGCAATGTCTTTGGGATGTGGGAGGAAACTGGAGCACCCGGGGGAAACCCACGCAATCACAGGGAGGACATGCAGACTCTGCACAGAAGGCACCCCAGCCGAGGATAGAACCGGAGAGCCTCTTGCTGTGAGGTGACAATGCTAACCGCTGCACCACCGTGGCCACCCGTAGCAAAGGATGAGGGAATGGAATGCAATATTTAAGGTGCATAGGAGAAAGTGAGTACAGATAAGGCAGTTGTAATGGCAACAAATGGAGGAAATCCGAAGAAGCCAAGAACTGAGATAGAATGGAAAATAGCAGAGCAGGTTAACAGCTTCAAAGTATCTGGGAGGGATGGTTGAGCAGAAGAGAAGTCTGAATGAGGAGGTCAAATCTAGAATCAGAGAGCCTGCAGCCAACTGGCACAGTGTGTCACATCTAGAATGCCAAAGAAGCAAAAAATAAGGTGTACAAAACAGTGGTGTGACCAGTACAGAAACCTGGACAGTAAAGGCAGAGCAGTTGTAGCTAAAGGTGTCAGAGATGAAGTGCCTGAGCAAGGGGGTAGGATGTACAATGTGGGACAGATGAAATGACAAAAGAGCAGAAGCCAAAGTAGCTCCAGTTGCAGAAAAGGTCAGAGAACACATTCTGGTTCAGACACGTGCAGAAAAGCAGAAGACAATTTGGTAAAGATTTGGGACAGACAGGAAGCTTGTAAGAGGGAATGAGGGCATCTAGCAAAGAGGTGGATGGGATTGTGTGAGAGAAGACCTGCAACATTCAGGCATGAGTGTTGAAGAAAGAAGAAGGGTGGTACTGACTAGAGATAGATGGAGACAGTTGACATAACACCCCGACCCCATGCAGAAAATGGGAAAAAAGTGGTCTGATGATGATTCAGCTGCTTCCTATAGACCTGTTGCTTTGAAGTCCTCAGCAGCTTCTGAAGCTAGGCAGTGTCAGCAATCAACAAAACCAGTCTGTAACAGACTTGTACACATTCAGCTTAGGTAAAAGATTACTATTTTGAAGACTATCCATACTTATGGCTCTCGGTGTTGAGGTAATACATGAAAATAGATGCATGTATTACACATAAGGGAAAGCACTTAATGGGAGATGTGCACATTTGTTTCCAGGGTAGTTCAAGTGCGTGGACTGCATTGAGATTCTGAACACAAACTGGAAATTATACAACCTACCCCAACTGTTGTATAGTTTTAAATGAGAATTATGAGAGTAAAGGATTCAGGCTTTTCAAACCGAGTCAGGTTACATGTAAAAATATTTTTAATTTATTTTGTTTGATTTAAATGACCACATTGACTTCCATTATTTTGATGATATTTCTTTTACTAATGTAATGTATTTCACAAGACAGTTACTGAGCATGAATTACTGACACTTCTGAAGTATATTATACATTTAAGGTCTTCAACCAGTGTGCTACACAGGTGTGAGCCCTTTAAGATGCATATAATACCATTTGCTGCCTAGTGAAACTTTGTGTTGAAATAGGTGTATTCTGCTCATGTTCTGTATATTATTACAGCCTTTTCCACTTGCTGTATTCACCTGACCATTTTAGTTCTGTCCTTATAAGTTACTCACTCTTACTGTTACAATTGTATCCATTGGCAATCTTGAAATTGTGTAGCCTTAATGCCTTGATTGCAGTCCGTTTGTCTTTTGATCTGTTGTGAACCAGACAAAATTCTGAATATAACTTCAACAACACTGAAACATTTGAAATAAATATGCGAATTAACAACAACAACATGTGAATTAACTACTGATGTTTATTTGTATGACCCTGTGACGCATAGCATAGTCTAGCTGGAGAATAAGAAATTAAATTTGCCTGTTAAGCAGTTTGAGGATGCAGAGCATATAGGAGAAAATAAAAAGAATGCAAGTCACAACAAATAACTGAGAAGTCAGTGACTAATGTACATATGCCAAGACAAAATATACTGAACAAAAGACACTATTTTGATATGCAGAGCCCAGGTTACAGGGAATAAGTGTTCAATCATAAAACATTAGTTCTACAGACTCTATCTGGAATCCATCAAGGTCCAACTCAACACACTCATACTAAGAGACTTCAACTACCCCTCTATCAACTGGGAAAACTACTCAAGCATCAATACACTGGCCCAACGCTTCCTGGAATTCATCATTTCCAATGCCCTGGACCAGCTCATTCTGACCCCCTGTAGAGGAAGCAACATCCTTGAGCTGGTTATTACTAACATGGGCAACCGTTGCTCTACATCAATAGTCAGTTCCTCTCTGGTCAGACCCGACCATAACCTAATCACCATGGAAATCCATGTCTCACCCACACCCCCGCAAAGGTAACCCCCTTGAAAAACTTCTCCAAAGCTGACTTTGGACTCCTAAAAACAGAGGTGGCTAACTTCACGGGACCCATGCCAATGGAAAATAGCTGCATGACTACCGAATGATATGCCAATGCACTGTGCGAACATTTGCATAAATGCATGGAACTAGCCATGCCCAACAGAACCAAGACGCTCTGTGGATGAAGGTTGACAGCAACCTTTCCTTCGTCCACCACATTGCCACTGTGGTCAGAAAGTCCTTCTGTGGCAAATCTCATTACCAAGAGTTTTGCATCCAGGAAGAAAGAGGTCATCATCTCTCTCTACTCTTCCCTCCTTAGACCAATCATTGAATATAATGCCCCATTTGGCATGTACCTCACTAGACACCTGCAACAGCTGGAGAGGCCACAGAAGTACCTCACAAAGAGGATCCTAGGCATTAAACACATGTCCTACATGGACAGAGTCAAAAGACTCCATCTATTCTCCGTCTCATATCGCCTACTTACAGGCAATCTCTGCTTGACTTAGAAAGCCATGTCTGACCCAGCTCTGTTAGAAATGCTACCTCTAAAGAAACCTCAATAGCTCTAGAGTTCTCAACCTCATTACCGCAATCAACAGAACATGCTGGAGGGGCAGCTTCCTCACCCAGAGACTGCCCATGATCTGGAATAGACTTCCTATATATGTCAAGCAGAGTAGCTCGCTGTCCCTCTTCAAGAGAAATCTTGATGAGTGGATGGGTAATAGAAAGTTCATCCTGGGGATCACTCCAGTGGCTGTACTTGATAGAGGCACTGGGAACTAATGTTGGGCGGCACAATGCCAGGGCACTTCTATGGGCTAGGCTTGTAAAGGCTCCATGGCCATTAGCCTAGTACACATCTATGAACCTATGAATTATTCCAGTAGAGAGGGTAGAATGCACAAAGGCAGGTTAAAAGGAAGAAATCTGAAATGAACTTGGAAGGATTAAAAGATTGCTATAAGGAAAAGGAAGAGACAAAAAAATAAGGTTGACAACATGGCTAAGACTGTGGAAGTTCAAGGACAGCAAAATGAGAATTGCATGCCAGCAAATGATGTAGGTAGTGGAAACAGTAAGGTTAATAAGAGTAACCTGGAATTCGCTCCCTCTTACTAATAGATCCACAACCAACGCTGCCCACTTTAAAAAGTTACTCAAAAGCCATTTATCTAGTGTGTGGCTCTGCTCATGCAGCAGTCCAGACTAGCTTAACCCACTTAGACTTGCTTCACTTCCCTTTACAACTAATACTGTGGAAACTAGCCACTGTTTTTGCCTTATAGATTTTCCATCTACTTGTCCTTTCTGCTGCATTTATATTCTGTAAATCATAACACTAATTATTTCACATCCTAATACATCTCCCAAACTTTTCTCTGAATCAAAGATTTCCTTCGACATTTTATATCTATTGTAAGCTCTATTTAAAAATATATATATATATATATTGAAAACAATACTTTGAATGTATTTTTGCCTTGTTAACTTTGGACTTATTTACTCAATAGGGCAGATGGTTTAATTGTATGTATAAATTAATTGTATGTATAAATATACCTCTGCTTGTCAAGCTCTGAAACTTATGTATGATATTATTTATATTCTTAATATTGGGAACAATATCCTTTATATGTGTTTGTACACTGTTTGAGGAGATTTTCTACCCAGGCCTCCACTGAAAATGGGTGTCTGCCCAGTTGGACTTTCCTGGTAAATGAATGTAAAATAAATAAATATTGGTGATTAAGATTATTTTGTAACAGCTGAAAAAGCAGACATTACTGAATTGGACATGAGAGATTCTTTAGATCAGATCAGAAATGTTATAGTAGTAATTAGACAGTTATTAAAAGAACTGTTACTGGTGTTTTAAGAGAGGATAATGAATATTGAGTAATGTTATGTCTGCCAGGAACAAAAATTCAGGATGTGAGTAGGGCATCAGGATGCCTAAATGTAAGGAAGGATGGAGGTGTTTTTATTTGTTGGATCAAACTATCTCATCTCTAAGGACTCCTTGGCTGTTAATAGGGAACTTAAAATCCTCTCAAATAGCATAGTATGTACAGGATGTTCATCGTGCATACAGCTGCAGTAATCACAGATGGGTTCTCTGCCGTCAGGCGGGTCCTCGGTCGGCCGAATTCCAAAGTCTAGGTCCGGCGTTGGTTGCTGTCGCTTTCCTTCCTTACGTCAGTGATGCAGGGGTATATAAGACACAGCCGACGCCATTTTCTTCAGTCTTTTTTTCTTTTTCAGAAGCAGTTCGCAAGTGCTGGTCGGCCAGCTCCTGAATTTACGAAAAATTGGAAACCGAAGTCTTCGTTAAAGCTAAGTACCCCGTTGGGGAAACTTTTCTTGCCTCAGACCGATGTCAGAAAAAGTTAACAATTGTATTTCTTGTGGGAAGCAAATACCGCATAAGGATTTCCATTCCCTCTGCATACCTTGTTTAGGCCCAGACCACGACGTCTCGGGCTGTCGCTTTTGCGCTACTTTCAATAAACGCACTATTAAGCGTCGGGCTGAGTTCGCCCAACACTTTTTTGGTAAAGCCTTTGATTATGAATGTCGTCGGAGACTCCGACTACTGTTTTGTCCAAAAAATGCAAGGACAAGGACTGACACGCGAGGCCCATGGTCCCCACAGACACCACGCCAAAACCGGCTACACGTGGTCCGGTTCTCAGCGAGACGCCTATGCAGTCCCTGACTACTGACGACACTTCTTTGGCGGTGTCTTCTGTAACCGAGACCGCAGGTTCCTCGGCCCATACCCAGACTACAACCACCGAAGCCACTGTGAGCGTTGAGCCTCCTAATGTGGACAGGTCCACTTCCACCCATGGTGTCTTTAGACCCTCATCTTCCTTTTCTATTAAGGCCTTTACTAAGTCCAAATCAGCCAGGCATCCCAAGAGGCCTGTTGCACAGGGCCCATCCCCAGGCCCCATGCCTAAAAAGCAGATGCTTAAAATGGCTGAGGATTTAATTACTCTTATCAGGGGTTCCGAACCCCCTCCAGACAAGAGACCCAGAGTGGAGGAAGATTCTCCCTCTTCTGATCAGGGCTCCATTTTTTTCAGAACATTCTGATGTAGAGGAACACTCTTTCTCACCTTTTGAAGATTCTGATGCAGAGCAGTCCATTCCTTCTGTATCTCCTCCTGAGGATTTTTCTTTTGGGGAAACCTTGCACACCTTGAGGGAACACTTCCATTGGGAAGGCCAAGACTTTTCTGATTCCAAGAAGAGACTTGGGGAATTTCTTTTGTTACCTCAACACAGACCTCTGGCGATACCTCCTGTCTTGGATGTACTTGATGATGTTTATTCGGAGGCTTGCCTTAATCCGAATTCCCTGCCCTCCTGCCCCAGTCAAGCCTGATGGGTACTACAGAGTTCCTAACTCTCACCAATTTCTTTACAAAAGCCATAATGCTGACCCTGAAACCATTTCTCAAGGCCCCAAGGGAATGAAGGCCTCTACTGCTAAGAATCCACTACCTTCTGAAAGAGAGTCAAGATCCTTAGAAAGGTGGGGGGAAAAAGGTATATACCTCGGCCACCCTAGCTATGAGGGCCTTAAATTGTCAGTTTCATATGCTTAAATATCAGCAGTTTCTGTTATCACAATTAAGAAATAAAATGTCTCAACCTGAACAACCAGATTTGAAGGAGTTGCAGGATATGATGCATAGTGCAGAACAAGTGGGCAAACGCACCTTACAATGGCTATAATGCCCTAGAGGCCTCAAGTAGAGCTGCTGTTACAGGATCAGTCATTCGTAGACATGCATGGCTTAGGGAACAAATCTTGCCTGATCATGTGAAAGCTAAACTACTAGATGCTCCTTTACAAAAGGATGTGCTATTTGGTACTAATGCTGAGGAGATACTACGGAAAATGGAAGAAAAAGCCAAATCTATGCAAACTGTCAAAGCTTTTCTACAGGTTCAACCACCACGTTTTAGCAGAAATTGGCCTTCTAAAAACAGGTCCTTTCCAGCCATGGACAAGCCCCAAAGAGGTAGATACAGGCGCACAAGGGGCAGAGGGCAATCACAAGGATCATATAGAGGCAGGCAATGGCAAACTCCAGCACCAAGAAGTGGCGAAGACAGTGCACAACAATACAGGAAACAAACCCAATGACTTCCTCCTTTCCATGCCAAGCAAGTCTCAGCTGGCAGCACCCTTGGAAGGAAAGCTGGCATTATTTACAATAAATTGGCATATGTTCACAACAGACAAATGGCTCCTGGACGTTATAAACAGAGGCTACAGATTTCATTTTCACACTCTCCCAAAAATGAGAGGCATGCCAAACCTGCCACACAATCAAAGGGCAGAGGCACAAATACAAATTTCAAAGCTCATAGACATGAAAGCTATTAAAGAGGTACCTACTCACGAACAAGGTCAAGGTTTTTATTCCAGGCTATTTCTGGTACCAAGGAAAGGAACAGACTAGAGACCCATTTTGGACTTATCCATCCTAAACACATTCTTACTCGTACCAAAATTCAAGATGCTCACATTACAGCAGCTTCTTCCCATGCTGGGCAAGGAGTTTTGGCTGGTAACATTGGACCTCAAGGAGGCATACCTGCATGTCCCAATCAGACAAAGCTGCAGAAGATACCTCAGATTTCTTGCAGGTTCAATCCACTATCAATTCTCTGCATTGCCCTTTGGCTTATCTACTGCGCCCAGAGTATTCACGAAATGCCTGGCATCAGTAATTGCCTACTGCAGACTTCAAGGGATACAAATTTATCCCTGATCCAAGCGGACAGCAAGCACATACTTCTGGAACATCTGGCTTATGCAACACGGTTACTGAATTCTCTGGGATACACAATCAACAAAGAGAAACCCAGGCTAACACCATCTCAGAAAATAACTTTCCTGGGTGCCAACTTGGACACAAACACCCAGATGGCCTATCTTACGTCAGAAAAACAGGGGCAACTAACTCAGTACTTCAAAACACTAGCAAATTGTACCAGGCTTACTGCAAGGAAAATCCTGCAGGCTCTGGGCTTCATGGCATCTTGCATTCTTTTAATCCCATGTGCAAAGTTGCATATGAGGAAACTTCAATGGTACCTAAAAAACCTATGGTCTCAACACAGCCACAGTTTGGAAACAATAATACCAATAATTCCATGTTTGCAAAAGGAATTTCTATGGTGGGCCCAAGCATATCAAACACAGGTCTCCCATTCTGCAAGCCTCAAGCAAATCAAGTCATCACAACAGACACCTCAGATTACGCCTGGGGGGCGCACATGACAGACAGGTGCATTCAGGGCAAATGGTCCCAAAAGGAAAAGCACCTTCACATCAATCAAAAAGAAATGCTAGCAGTGATAAATGCAATTACAGCTTTCAAGGACCTCCTGCATCCAGGACAATTATTGATAAGAACAGACAACACCACAGTAATGTGATACATAAACAAACAAGGAGGAACACATTCATACCCCCTGTGCAGACTAGCCATGACACTTTGGAACTTGGCTCTGGAATGGCAAATCGAACTTCAAGCACAGTACTTGCCAGGCTTGGAAAACATGCTGGCAGACAATCTAAGCAGAAATATGACAGATCCATACAAATGGAAGTTGCATCCTCAAGTGTTTACAAAGATAATCCAAGCATGGGGGAGGCCAGACATAGATCTCTTCGCCTCCCACAGGAATCATCAATTGGAAAAGTTTTGTTCAAGGACCTTTCATCCAAAGGCCTGGAGAGTGGACGCCCTTTCATTCAGTTGGACAGCATGGACAGTTTACGCTTTCCCACCTCTGCCTCTTCTGCCCAAGGTGCTCTTGAAAGCAAGAGCAGACAGACCGAAGATGATATTGATTGCTCCAGACTGGCCAAGACAACACTGGTACCCACTCCTGAGGAGCCTAACATACTCCTCCCTGGCCCCTACCTCTAATGCCTCTTCTGCTGACTCAGCACAGCTACAAAACTCTTCACAGTCAGCTGAAAACACTTAGTCTCACTGCATGGAAAATTCCTTAACACCACAACAGACCCTACTCCCCAAAGAGGTGCAGGATGTCATTTTGGAGGCCCGAAGGCCATCTACTAGAAAGGCTTACTCCGCAAAATGGAAACGGTTTTGCTCTTGGAATGAGAAAAAAGGCCAGGACCCTAGAAAACTGAATTTGCCTCTGGTATTACAGTATCTAGCTGAGCTGCTGAACAGTGGACTTTCATTTTCCTCCATAAAAATCCATGCCTCAGCCATTTCTGCAGAATTCAACACGGATCCACCCGTATTCTCTCACCCACTCTTAAGACAGTTCCTCAGAGGGGCTAAGAATATAAGACCACCAAGGAAACAACCAGTGCCAGCCTGGGATCTTAATTACATTCTAGAAAAATTAACATTGCCTCCCTTTGAACCAGCTGCCTCAACAGATTTGCAATATTTGTCCTGGAAAACAGCTTTCCTTCTGGCCATTATCTCAGTTCGTAGGGTTTCGGAACTACAAGCCCTCATGGCTGTGCAGCCCTTTCTCATCTTCCATCAGGACAGGGTTTCCCTTCGAACCAACCCGTCATTTATGCCTAAAGTGGTATCCAGGGTAGCTTTAAATCAAGCCATACACTTACCTACCTTTTACCCCAATCCTCAAAACAAAGGGGAAAGGCTGCTACACTCCTTAGACATCCATAGACAGCTACGTTATTATTTTGACAGAACAAAGCCTTTCAGGAAATCAGAACAACTTTTTGTGTCCTATGCTGTAGGAGCTCAAGGGAAGCCAGTTATCAAACAGACAATTTCAAAATGGATAGGCCACTGCATACGGTTTTGTTACTCCTATCATGGAAAATCTGTCCCTACAGGCATCAGATCCCACTCCACCAGGGCCACAGCTACCTCTACAGCCTTCCTCAGAGGAGTTCCTACCAAAGATATTTTGGAGGCAGCCACTTGGAGTTCTGTGCATACCTTCACAAAACACTACCACCTGCCTTTATATTCCAAAACTAGAGCAGGCTTTGCCACTGCTGTGTTGCAGGGCATTCTGGCCCATCCCAGTTCTACCAAGTGCCTAACCACCCTGTGCGTAGCTTTGGGATTCTACCCATCTATGATTACTGCAGCTCTATGCACGATGAACATAGTGCAGTTTTGTACCTACCATAAATGTAGATGTTCGAGTGCTAATACAGCTGCAGTACAGTTTTCCCTCCCTCCTTCCCCTCTTGGTAAAGGCCTAGGGCCTAACCCCTCTTCATACAACCTGATTGGGTTATCCTTCTATGGTATATTTGCTTGCAACTACTGATTTTTGATTATATTGCATTGCATGTATATAAATATAATTTATGTATTGCCTTCCTACTGGGGGCACCTGACATCTGGGGCAAGAAAGACTGAAGAAAATGGTGTCGGCTGTGTCTTGTATACCCCTGCCTCACTGACGTAAGGAAGGAAAGCGACAGCAACCGACGCCGGACCTAGACTTTGGAATTCGGCCGACCAAGGACCCGCCTGACGGCAGAGAACCCATCTGTGATTACTGCAGCTGTATTAGCACTCGAACATCTACATTTATGGTAGGTACAAAACTGTACTTTTTGTGACTTAATTTGTCATAAATCAGATACTGAAATGAGTCAGGTTAGCATTAATGAAACAAATTCTGTGGCAAATAAATACATAAAACATGTTTGCAGCCGATATATTACATATTTGACTAACACTTGTGTCTGTCTATAAATATAACATCCAATTGATAGCAAAAATGTCATTTATCTGTGCTTATTGTTAATTCAAAGATCAATAGTAATAAATATTTGTAATCAGAAAACTTGCTGAGTTCACATAAGGTTGATGTTATTGTTTGTGTAACATGATTAAACAACAGTGATTGTAATCAAGTTCTGTCAGTGTATTTTTTTTTTTTTTACTCTTAGTAGGCATTCCAACAAAAATCCAGTGGAGGGCTTATGATATGATAAGTGTGTGTTATGAGACCTGTAATCATTACATCTTTAATGATAACAGTACTGTAGATTGTAGCCAGTACAATAATAACCATGAAGAAAATTACAATTACAGGGGTATATAGACCAATGTTAAGTGTTGTGATCTAGAAAAATTCACATATTTCTTGCATGAAACATGAAAAGGTAAAATGAAAATAGCTGGAGGCTGGACTAATAATTATTGTACATTAGTTTATGTATATTATTTGCAATAATTGAAAACCCTCTAGGGAACATAGCATAGTAGATATTGTTTGTTTGCCTAAGATGATTGTTGCGTCATGTCAAGTTTTGTCACTTTTGATGCGTTGTGATCATCATGTTATAAAAGTCAATCTAATGTCAAATAATTCTGCCTTCACTAAAATCTAAACCAATACTTGGAAGATTAATAGCAAATATGGAATTAAAACAGTCACTTTGTAAAACTAATTGGAATGATGCTTTCAGTTAAAAGATAGCAGAAGGAATGTGACAAATTCTGAAGGGGAAATTTTTTGAATGCAAAAAAATAATAAAAACATTTTACATCAGGATCTAGGCACATGAGGTCAGGAGTATATATTTCCATAAGAATCAGACACTTAAGATGAAAGCTAAAAATATAAGAATGTGGGAATGAGATCAAACTATAACTTTGAAAACTGAAATGAAATTCAGAGTCAGATTAAACATAGATGAGACAAGATCAGGAAAAATTGAAGATCTATATAAAGATATTGAGCATAATAGAGAAATGTTTTATCAATATACAAGACGTGGGAGGAGTAAAGACATCAATAAAATAAATTGTGTTCGGATTCTAAAATGTATTATCAAACACAACAGATTGTGATCATATTTACAAAATATTATGCAAAACATTTGGATTTCCCAGAGGGGGGAGGTAATTTGTATTAGCTGAGTCCAGGTAATTTTAGGTAATGAAATTAAACTAGATTATGTTAAAATGTACTATGCAAGCCAGACTCTATCAAAGCACAAAGAGAAGATGAAACTAATAAAAAATGACCTGAGAATATTTCAGTGTCAACTTATAGTACCATTACATCTGTTTTCACTAGGTCATTTAAGTATAGGGAGCTTCCTCAACATTGAAAACATATACTTGCTAAACCTATCTTTAAGGAGACAGGTAATAGGAATGATTTACAGTAACACAGACCGATAAGTCCTCTTTCTTGTAGTAGAAAATAATGCAGACGTTTATATTGGATAAGCTATATTACCATATGTCAAAAATATGTCTACCTGGTTTGGACAGGTGGATCTCTCAGAGGTTTCTGCTGCTCTGGAAAAGACTCCCCAGCCACATAAAATGACATTTCATCTCTGTCCATATTCAAGTTCAACTTGCATCTATGGATGGGAAGCATAAAATGTAAACCCATGCTGCGTCCTGTACTGCTAATGGATAGAGGCAGTTCCTAAATGCTTTATCTCATGCATGGGTTCCCTCAAATTATCTGTGGTATGATCCCAGTTATTGTCATTAGGTGTCCTATATAATTATTGACCATAGGGTGACTTCAACTACCCAAACATAGACTGGGAACATTACTCAAGCCCCAACACCCTAGCCCAAAGGTTCCTTGAGTTCATAAACTCAAATGCTATGGAACAACTAGTCACCATTCCCACAAGAGGAGAAAATATACTAGACCTGATCATCACAAACATGGGGACCAAAATGCTCCACACCGGAAGTATATCCCTCATTGGTGAGATCAGACCATAAATTAATCTCACTGGAGATCCACATCCCGCCCCCACCCCCAGCAAAAAAGACCACAGTGAAGAACTTCTCAAAAGCAAACTTCACACTTCTTAAGACTGGAGTGGTATCCTTCAAGGCCCCCAAGCCAGTGGAAACCACAACCCACGCTGCTGAAACCCTTACAAATGCCTTCTCTGAGCACCTCCAGGAATGTATGGATCAAGCAATCCCTAATAAAATCAAGACCCTTTCCACCAAAGGCAGGCGCCCGGTCTGGTGGACTCCAGCCATAAACAAACTCTACAACAAGAGGAGAAAGCTACTACATGACAGAGCAAAATCCCTAAATGGGAAGGCATCTCTGATCAATACTAGCAAAAACTACAATCACTCATAAAATCATCCAAGGCCAACTTTGAGAGAAAAATCGCTAATGACACAAAGACAATCATAAAGCCTTCTTTAGCTATGTTAGAAACCTGGGTGGAAACTCCCAGATATGCTCAGAATTAGTCCAAAATGATAAAAATCACTGAACCCACAGACATTGCCAACATACTGGCAGACAGGTTCAGTGCAAATTTCTCCTCCCTCCCCAAAGGAGAAATATCTATCCCACCAGAGTCTAGCCTCCCAAACATCTCAGATGCCCAGGTGAGAGCTGCTCTCTCTAAAGCAAAAACACAGCATCAATGGGACGGACGGTGTCCCCGGCTGTGTGCTACATGAACTCAATGAGGAACTAAACCCACACATAAGGCTGCTGTTTAATCTTAGCCTTACTACAGGATCATACTCCAAAGAATGGCGTCGGCAACTGTGGTCCCACTCCACAAAGGCGGTGCTTCTATGGACCCTGGAAATTACCGCCCCATAAGCTTGACGAGCCTTGTCTGCAAAGCTATGGAGAGGATCATAATGGAACTCATAAATAAAGACATTGGGGACCTACAGACACTGGATCCTACCCAATTTGGCTTTGTCAAGGGCAGATCCTGCCTCTTGAACTTAGTCGACTTTTGAAACAGTCACTAAGGCCATTGATGAGGGTAAGGCAGTTCACACAGCCTACCTTGACCTAGCAAAAGTGTTCGACACAATACCCCACTCGGGCATCATAGAAAAGCTCACCAGCTTAGATGTAAACCCATATGTCACAAGATGGGTTGCAAACTGGCTCAAGGACAGAACACACAGGGTTAGAGTTGCTGGTGCCATGTCAGACTCTTAGCCGGTCACGGCGGTGTCCCACAGGGCTCAGTCCTGGGCCCCTCTTGTTGGGCATTTAGTTTTCTGAAGTGCAGGCAAACGTAGGGGAATTGGGGCTGACAAAATTTGCAGATGACTGCAAACTGGGCACCATAATTGACACTCCATCAGACGCAGACATCCTCCAGAAAGGTCTCATAGAAATGGATAACTGGTGCCAGAGCCATGGCCTTAAGCTAAATGCCAAAAAATGTATAGTCATACCCTTTGGGAAAAACAAGGTAACCCCTAATTACCACATAGGTGGTAATCCATTAAACACTGAAGAAGTTATCAGGGACCTGGGGACCCAAGTTGACAGTAACCTCTCTTTTGACACTCACATTGCCAAAGTGGTTAGGAAGACCTTCTACATTGCCCACCTGATCATGAAGGGATTCACATCCAGATCAGGAGAGGTCATTGTACCCTGTACTCTTCACTTATCAGACCAATGATTGAGTACAACGCCCCATTCAGAATGTACCTTACCCGACACCTGCAGCAGTTGGAAAGACCCCAAAAGTTCCTCACCAAAAGGATAAAGGGGCTCAAACATATGTCATATGATGCCTGACTGAAGAAACTCCAGCTCTATTCAGTCTCATACCGTCTGCTCAGAGGTGATCTGTGCCTGACATACAAGGCCATGTCCAACCCGGAATTAATGGACATGCTCCACCTCAAAAAATCCAAATCCACCAGAACCACGAGAACAAGAGACTTAAACCTCAACACGGATATAAATAGGACGTGCTGGAGGGACAGATTCATCACCCAGAGACTCCCTACACTATGGAACAGAATCCCAGTCCATGTGAGGCAGAGCCCCTCACTGACTCTGTTCAAGAGAAATCTTGACAAGTGGATGGGAGATCGTAGGTTTACCCCGGGAATGATCTGTGTATCACTGCTGGACAGAGGCACAGCAAACTAATGGGTATAGTATTCTCATCCTAAGGGGTGGTGAAAGCCACACACACTCTGGCTAGGCTTGTAAATGCCCTAGGGCAGATAGCCTAGTATGAACCTATGAACCTATAGGATGGTTAAGGCCAATCCATAACTAAATGCGATAAGTTATTTTGAGCGCAAAATTGCAAACTGGCTAGGCTTAAAATGGCCCACAAGGGGAGCTAGCCTAATACTTACCTATTAACCTATAGTATTGCAACAGCTATAAATGAAAAAAGTATGTTGCAGTGTCATATATGTAGATCTGTCATCAGCCTTTGATAGGATTGTACATAAAACACTGATCGTTAAACAGGTATTAGTGTAATCTTGATAAGATGAATGGCTTGGCTTACAAACAGGATATGGCAAGTAACAGAGCAATTAGGTTAAATTTTAGGTTTCAGTCTGGGTGTCCCACAAGGCTGTCTCCTGGGCCCATGCTTCCTTATGTTGTATCTTACTGATTTATCTTTTTCATCTGAGGTATTCTAAACAAATGCCTTGAAATTAGGAACACTGATTACATTTGTTAGAGATAAGATATATGTGCAAATAACTCCACTAAATTGACTAGTTGAGCACAGAAAAAAATTTCTGCTAATCAATATCTAAAACTAAATACATGAGATTTGGGATGTATGGATTAAAGGGTGAATAAAATTCACAGTAATAAATGTGGATTCATTTAAGGACCTAGATATGAGTAGATACAGCTTTTGTATTTTCTGATAGTTGTAATGCTACAGGCTGTATGAAAAGATTTATAAAATCTTGGAAAACAGAAATGATGAAATCATTGTTTATAAGTTACATTAGACCCAAACTAGAGTATGGATTAGTACTAAGGAAAACTTTTAAGAAAACTAACATGATTAAATTGTAAGAATATAGCTCAAGCACACTCAAGGCATCCATGGAGATGAAAGTTTAAGTTGTTATGAAAGGCTAAAATATTTGAACTTGTACAATGCATCATATAGAACTATTTAAAAAGATACCTTATTTACGTATTAGGGCATTTACAAACAACTGCACATGGGAATACTTCGGGTTATCAATGAACAGTAGAAAAACATCTAACAACTTCTGTGGGAGAATAGATAGGAATGTGAAATGTATTAGTTCTCTGAAAGAGTACCTCATGCTTAGAATAGACTACTAAATTGTATTAAAGCGGCAGTAGTTTGGATATTTTTAAGAACATCCTGGGGTTTATGGATATGACTGCTGTGGTATATTAGGATAGAAAGGCATTATTGCCCATGCCTGAAATATTTGTATGTATGTTCAGATCTTTGAAATAAAGATGCCATCACTTTTAGCTCTGTGCATGTTTTCTTTGGAATATACCACAGCTAATATTGCCTTAAATGTCCTGTGCAGGCCATATATGTGACTGTCTTATGGTCCTTACTGTAAATGTCACCTGGCAGAATATGCCTAGCATCTAATTTTTTAAGAAACATGTTTAAATTTCTTACATATTAACATGTATTATTTTGTGTGTGTGGTTTTTGGACATGCAGACATACTGAGTTGTTGAGATCCTATTTTTCATAGTCAAAACTGAATAGTATTTTTATGCTATGGTGATTTACTTATTTGCTTTTGTTTTATTACACTTTGCCTTTAGTTGTATTAGATGAGCAAAATGATTACCAGTATAATTTACAGCACAAGGTAACATGTTGTAAATAAGCCTTATCCTACAATGTAGGGGTCTGATTCATGTAACCCATGCTTACATATTTTTACAGTTGTATGCAAGTCACTTACCTGGACCAAAACTCCCCGGTCACACTTGAAACCAGACTTAGGGGTATTTTCTAGTTAGCAAACAATGAAAATATTGGTCTCTCTCATGGTGCTCATGCAAAGAGCCCAAATTAAAACTCTTTTGATTAAAGCTGTAAAATGGTCAAGGCTAGCCTTCATAACCTGGTGGTCTATTTTAAAAGAAAATTGAATTGCAGCTGAAAGCCCTCCAGGGGTAGCATCTCTAAGCCACTGAGGACCTGATTGCTTTTGATCCCCCCACTTGTGTGAGCAAGGAATCCTCTCAGTCCAGCTAAAAGCAAAGAAAACGCTAACCAGCAGTCATCCAAAAATAGACTGCAGACCCTGGTTTAACTCCAGGAACCTTGTTGCCGCTTGTGTAGTGTAGGAACTACTGTTATGCCTTGTTAAAATCTGTTAGCTAGAGTGCATACCCCAGGGGCAATAGCTGCAAACTTTCTTCCTCTTAGCCCACCCCCCACCCTTTTCATCCATTTCATCCATTTCACTGTTGATAATTTGTTATATGTGAAGGCATTTATCCCCTCTCAATAGTCATAGCCTTCAGTCCCTCCTCCTCAATACTTGTTCTTTACTCAACACCAAACAGAGGTGCAAAGTCTCCAGCTGCTTTTATCTTTAGCTACATTGTGTGCAGCAAACAATGAGCAAAGGGGAATACAAATATAAAAGAGAATACAATCTGCCATTGCAGACTAGTAAGCAGCATACAACTTCCACATGTGGTGTACTCCTACACATAGTTTTTCTTGGGGAAACCTTCCAGTCCTTGAACAAGGGTGCCTGTATGTTTACCTTTTTTCCTTGGCTGTCCTTTGATAAGTAGCTAGATTTAGTAGAGTGCCTTGGATTCTCCCCTGCTACTTTAAGTTCCAATTGAAGGTTTCCCTCCCTTCCCTCACCCCACAAGTGATTGCTCAGGTCCAACACATCAAAGGTTTTAAAAACCCTGGATGCATATTTGCTCTAATTGCAACTGAAAGCCCTACAGGTTTAGCATCTCTATTAAGTGTCCCTGGACTAGCTGATAGTTTTATTTTAGCTAAGTTCTATCTGGAAGGTGTAGCCCCGCTCTGTTCGCTATGCTCCCATTCCCCATATCATTACCTTTATACCTATCCATACAACCACACCCCCTCATGTCCTCCCTAATCCCCCACCCCTTCACTTCCTGTTCTCATACTACTTCCCTCCTTTGCTCCTCCCCACACTTACCTACTATCCACTATCAAATACTACTATACCTTCCTCTCACCCTCATTTCTATATCCCATAAAGTGACATGTCTCTTACAACTCAAACTATATTTGTACCTTCCCTACTCTTTATACCCTATCACCTCACCTCCTATCACTCACAGTTACCTACTCCCTGTTTCCATCCCTCTAACACCACACTTAACTCAATACTACACCACAACCCTATCTACTAATTTGACCCTCCTTCCTTCCCCCACCACTCCCATTCCTAAAATAAAAATATCTCCCCCCTCCCCTTTAAAACAAAAAAAGTCTACTTACTCAAATTAAAACCCCATTACAAACCTCTACTTCTCTCTGGTGGCATTCATCCTAACCCAGGCCCTACAGACACTACCCTGAACAATAACCCCCCTGTATCTGAACCTGCCAACCCCTCCAACCCACAAAAACTAGTACAATTCTGCTCTATCAATATTAGGAGCCTTTGTAAATAAAGTTCAAGAACTCCATGCTTGGATAGCTAACTATACTCCTGACATAGTTGCCCTAACTGAAACATGGTTAAAACCACACCATCTGGACAGTGAAATCATCCCTCCTGGCTATAATATCCTTAGATTAGATCGACCTAAAAGAAAAGGAGGAGGAGTCTCCATACTCTACTTCAATTGTCTCTCTCATATCAGTCCCACACTAGACTTACCCTCCTTCTCACCAGCTGAACTCCTACTGACCAACTTCAAACTTAACAGTTTCAACACCATAACTGTTGCAGCAATCTGTATCCCCCCTGGTGATAATATTAACATACTTGAGAACGTCCTATCTTACCTCTCACATACCATCCAGAATGAAATAATTATACTGGGAGGTGTTAATATTGATTGACTTACAATACAAGCTCCCAACACTACTTCCTGTATAAACCTACATGGGTTTGAGCAGCTAATCACAACCCCAACCTACATTAATAAATCTCACCTACCTAGCTCTCTTCTTGACTGGATATTGGTCTCCCACCCTCAAAACTATCATAACTCCCAAACCCTTTCAAATGCCCTCAGCGACCACTGCCCTATATCAGTTACCAGACATACTCCGCACCTTACCAAACCTAATAAATTTATTGGCACCCGCTCACTTTCTCATTTCTGTCCTAACTCCTTTATTCACCAACTCTCCAAAATTAACTGGTCTTACCTCACTACTCTTTCTTTAGATGTAGCTGTCCACTCCTTCAACACTATATTCCTAAACATTCTTAACTCCCTTGCTCCTCTTCGCACGATTAGAATCAAATCTAATACTGCTCCCTGGCTCACTAAATCTATCAGAACCCTCATGAAAGACCGGGATAGGATTTGGAAAATGTGGACTAAAACTAGGACCCCTTCTCTTCTTCAGAAATATAAAGAACTCAGAAATAAAATAAAAAAATCATCCTTTATGACAAAATAAACTTCTATGCCAATCCTCCCTCTACTCTTAAATCAGACCCAAAGAAATTCTGGAGCTCTATTAAACACACTCTTCTTCCAGGAAACCCTTCCTCTCCTAACCCATGTCCCAATGCAAAACTTGAAGACATAGCCAACAAATTTAACAATCATTTTATAAACTCAATAACCTCCATAATAAATTACCCCCCCCCAGAAACAACACTAGCACCCCCACAAACTCTGTAACGCTTCCAAACCCTCCTAACTCCTTCTCTCTAAAAGCTGTATCAACTAACTATGTAAAGTCATTACTCTCTAAACGTAAACCTTGCTCCCCATCTATTGACAAGTTACCCTCTTACTTTCTGCAGATTGCCTCTGAATCTCTTGCCTATCAAGTATCCATCTTAATCAACCAATCTATTTCTGAATCCTATGTCCCCACTGTGTGGAAGAATTTCTTTACTCTACCCATTCACAAAGGGGGAAACTCCTCAGACGTATCCAACTTCAGACCAATTGCCATACTTTCTCCAGTCTCAAAAATCCTAGAGAAATGCATTCACAAGCAAGTAATGCATTACCTTCACCAGGAAAACCTTCTCACACCCACACAGCATGGTTTCCATCCCAAGCATAGTACAACTACTGCACTCATATAATTCATTAACATAGTCTCCTTAGCTCATAACAACAAACTTGTCTCATGCCTATTCCTTGACCTTTCTAAAGCCTTTGACACCGTCTCTCACCCACTCCTCCTAGATAAACTCACTAACTTACATTTCTCTCCCCCTGCTATCTCCTGGCTCTCCAGCTATCTCTCAACCTGCCAGCAATCAGTTAAATGGCTCTCTGCATTATCCTTCCCTCTCCTGTACAAATGGGAGTCCCCCAACTGTCCATACTTGGACCACTACTCTTTAATATTTTCACCAACTTGCTCTACTCCTCTTGTCCCCAGTCATCTCTTGTGCAATATGCTGATGACTCAGCT
>NC_056747.1:217792162-217867162 GCF_019279795.1 Protopterus annectens | reverse complement strand
GAGAGCCCTGCTAAATCATCAATGCTAAATGACTAAATGCAGATAGACTTAAGTCAAAAGGCCAAATGTTGAAAACCTGGCAGCACATGTGGCTGAAACATAAAATATTTATTGTTGCTGTGTAAACATTCTGAAAAACTAGATGTCAGTAATATCGGGCTGTTACTTTACAACTTTCATTAGCTTCTCTATACTTGGTCAGATGTACACTTGACAAGGATCAAGTTTGTCAAGTATACGTCTCTGAGTTGCAACTCATCAATTTCTGTTTCCAATTGCGAATCACTTCTACTACAGATTCTGTTAGTGTACCAGCAGTTTCAAAGATTTTGGGCTTTTAAATTTTCTCTGAAATTGTGCAATCCTGGACTTTGAGTGGTATTCATAGTCATTACTCTTGTGCATAAGGCAATCTGTGCTGGTTGTGCCTAAACTAAACCTAGCCTTAGTATGATTTATAGAGATCTGTTGTGCTTACACTTGATAGCTTCAAATGATTTTTTGCAAATAAAGGAGTAATGAGATTAACATTAGAAATGATGTAGAACTTCTTATGCTAATTAGTCCTCTACCACCTGTTTGCAATTCTCATAGTCATCTTTTGATGCGTTCCCAAACTGCTTGCAGAGGTGTTATACAATGCAAAATCATGCCTTTGCATCAACTTTGGAGTTGGTGAAAGTGCTTGCTGTTGCTGCCAGCCTATCTATTTCTTGGTGTGAGGTGTTCGTCTTGGCTGATCCAAACTGCTTGCACCCAGTTGTGCTTGCTGGCCAACAAGGAAAAAATATAGATAAATAATAACCCATTAGAACTTTGATAATCAAGAAATACTTGATAAATTTAGAGTGCAGAGAGGTATTTTAAATGCTTTAGTGAGTATGTATGGCCAACAGACTGGAACTGGGAGGACGCATGGTCTTCCTGTACCTGTACATACCAAAGTATGTATAGCCCTCACTGTACTTGTCATGGGCACTTCTTTATAGACTGGGGATCAACTCAGGACTGAGACAGAGCAATGAATGCCTTCTATGAGATGGCTTGTTTCCCTGAGATACTTGGTGTGATAGATTGCACCCATGTTAACATTACAGCCCCATCAGGGCCACAGAGGGAGCGGTACTGAAATAGGAAGGACGACCATCCCATCAACTGCCAGGTAGTTTGTAATGCACAGTGGTACATCAGTAATATGTTGGCTCCGCATTTTGGCAGCGCCCATGACTCCCATATCTGGCACACCAAGTCACTCTAATGTCCCTTCTTGCATGACAGGATGCCCCATTGTCACCTTGTTGGTAAGTGGAAATTTTAATTATCTAATTGTTTAGTTTTTCGAAAATGTATTGCTTTGTAAAAAACTACCTTTCCCTTGCCGTGTCTCCCCATTTTCTTTTCTTGTGTTTTCCAAGTCATCCAGGCTATCCACTTGTGAGTTTGTTAATGACCCCTGTTTGGAACCCTATGGGAGTTATTGAAGAAAGGTACAACACTACTCTGTCCCTGGCTTATCACTGAGGTGACTGTTTAGCTTGCTGAAAGCCCATTTCCATTGTCTGGATGAGTCTAGGGATGCCCTTGTGTATGACCCTTTTATACTGCATTCAGGATGCTTACCATGTGTTGCACTCTGCATAACCTGTTCCTGCACTAGTCTGGTGGTGAACTGCCCTATGATGTTACTGCAACTGCCAGTGTAGGTTCTTGCATGACTGACTGACTGTTGGCCAGCCAGCAGGAATAGTAAAGGACCCCCGTATGGTAGGCTTGTGCATAGTATATGGCTATGCAGGTAAAGAGGTGACAGCTCGTCTATACCACTATGGACCAAGACATTCAAGTTAGTGTTATCTTCATTATTAGAAACCCAGAGTATAACTGATTTGTGCAGTGCTATGTGTGAGCTATGCTGGGTGGTGCCTACTGTACATCAGACATTCCCACTTATCTTTAAAGATTTTTTAATATAGGTATTCATATGATTTGTATGTATTTTTGTTACCATATTGTAAGAGTCATGCCTGTCTGTTCACTGAGATCCGTGCAATAAATGGAAGTGGCAACATGTAAGGAATATGTATATTTTGTACTGTATTGCAGCATGTGTTTTGTTTATAGACTGCAGTGAAATATGCACATACTACTGCTGGAATGCTGATTATTTGAGTGCTATTGCACTATTTGATTGAGTAGCTTGAAAAAATTGTGTATCGGTGCTTTATATTCCATTTCACAGTTTTCTTGAGGTGCTACATTCCACAGGAGTTGAACATTGTATCATATTTGTTTTGTCATGTTCTAATGTTTACGCACTTTTTCTTCTGATAAATATGCAATTTTCTATTCTATATTCGGGTACTGATTTATTCTTTCTGACAAACAGCAACCCCTGTGCCGTTAGAAGTAATAAATCATCATTTGTGCAGTGCTGCGGGTGAAGTGGTAACAGTACTAGTGTTCATTTGTATGGTTAGTGTTACTCATACGTACATTTTTTGCACTGTGTGTTAGGCTCTTACTAGTGTATTGTATTTCTCTGTGCTGCTTACTACTCTCATTTTTCATTTTTTTTAATATCATTCCTGTAACTGAAAGCAACAGCATTACTCAACTGAAACTCATGCTTCTGAATGTACCCTTAAAACTGATCTATGTTGCAGTCTGCGTATTACTCCCTCCCCTTTTTTAATTTTTTCTGTTCTTGTAAGCATTACCAGTACTCAAGTCAAATATATTCAGATGAAGAGGCTTTGCATTGCATTCTGCAGTTTCCCCCCTCCTTGTCTCCCTCCAACATTTTTATATTATTTTATCTTTTTTAACCTTTCCTTTGACTTTAATCAATGACATCAGTCTACTGAAATGCGTACTGGTGAATTGTCATGTGTGATATTTTCAGTAGCTGCACTGTCAGCTCTGAGTTACAGTAATCCCATAAGGATAGGGTGGATGATGATGCCCATGTCCATGATTGTGAGGAAGTGCTGATATGTGAGCTTGATGTTGACTTTCTGCAATGATGTGACCTAGTGGATGCTGGAGATCCTACAGACAGTGATCTCACAGTGCTGCGCGATGATACCTTGAATAAGAGCTTCTGCTATGAGTAGATAACAGTTTAGGAGGCCTGTATAACTTCTGATGTGAAGTTGTTTAATCTCGCCATTTATTCTTACATGTGGGATCGGAGCCGAGCCATTGGCTCCAAGTCCGGCTAGCTAAAGATCTCAGAATAGCTCGAGGCCAGGCCCCTATCCCATGATGCTCTCCATCCTACCCCAGATCTAGTTTGCCGCTGCAACTGATCGCAAGGTCTACGGAGAGCTCAGGCCAGTAGAATTTATTTCTTTATCTTTGACCTAATTTTTGCAAGTGTTTTTTCAAAAAAGTTGGATATTTAGCTTTAGTGTACTCTCTTATAGGGTTTTTAGGCAGTTAGCCTCTATTTTCGTTAGTATAACTCCACGTTCTTTATGGAGTGGTTTGCTCTAGGCCTTTGGCAGTTTTTTTTTCGTTTGTTAATTCAGCTTACAATTAAAATTACACAGCGGTTTGCTGTAGGCCTTTGGCCATTTTTTTTTTATCAATACAGTTTGAAGTTTGCATTTAATATTACTACCCTATCCCTTTGAATTCAACTAGTACCAGTTAGTATGTGTGTGTGCTATCTTTGTCGTGTATATATATATATATATATATATATATATATATATATATATATATATATATATATATATAAATACTGATCTTTTCTTATCCCTAGTTGTGCAGGGACTTTATATCTTTGTTCGGTTTGTGCAGATTGCTGTTGTTTTTTGTGCATGTGTTGTGATCGAAGTTGATCAGGGCTCTGATAACTTCTATTGCTTAAAAAATGGCGGATCAGAAGGAAAAACAGAGGTCTGGCTTCAAGAAGTGTAACTGTGGGCAGAAGATGTCCGTTACAGATGGACATGTTAATTGTGTTTATTGTTTGGGGCCTGTACACCTCCAAGAAGACTGCTCTATCTGCCACTCCTTCATCAGTAGGGTCTTATTAGAACAGCGAAGGAAGTTGGTAGATAGAGGCTTGTTTAAAGCTGACCAGACCTCCAAATCCTCAAAAGGGTCGAAGTCCTCAAAGGTGTCCTCGGAGCCCAGGTCATCAGTTCCTACTCCTTCTGTGAGGACGCGGTCGTCGGCTCCGCAGTCTTCTGAGCTGTGCACCGAACAGGTGCCTCGGAGCCAGTCCCCGGTCTTGGTACTGGTCTCAGAGACTCTGAAGTCTCCAACCCTTTGATCCATGGTGTCATCGGTTCCTTCGACCCATTCGTCGAGGACCTTTTCTGATGTCAATGTGGACCGGGTGGTGCAGAGGCTTTTAGAGAACCCAGCATTGGCTAAATTACTATCAGCTTCATCCCAACTGGGTTCGAAGCCTGAGACTATCCCACTGGCTGTGACTACTCCTCTTAGCCAAACAGGGCCTTTGGAGTTGGAGGAAGATCTGATGATTGTGGAGCCTTCGGAGCCGAGGCCTGTCCCAGTGCCTTCAGCTCCTTCAACCCTGACTTCTTCAGTTCCATTGTAAGAGTCTCGGAGCCGACATTCTCTCGTCGGCTCTTGGGGGAGTCGAATCAATGCGTCTGTTCTGACCCTTCCTCTCAGGGCTTTGGCGCAGATGAGCTTGGCTCTGTCCTCTGGTTCGGAGCCCGCTGTCTTGGTGCTGGGGAGGCTGCCATCTTCCACAGAACTGACTGCTTCCTCGGGTCGAAGCAGTGGTGCCTTCAATGCCATGAGTAGGGTTATAGATAAAACAAAATCCACGTCAGCAGAACTAGCAGCAAAAAGTCCAATGTTAAGTGTTTTATTAACATCCACTTTTCGTTAAAAAAATGAGTAGGGTTATGTCATCTAAGACACGCACATAGTCAGGTCCCTCCTCTTCCTCCCCTAATGTGCTGAGTTCTGTCTCTACATCTCACGTTCCTGTCAAGCGTCGAGACCCAGAGCCTCAGGTACCCCCATTGGGTGACCGCTGCTCTACTGAGACTTCACCAGAAGCCCCCACTGATGAGGATCCCAGAAAAAGATTATGCAAGAGGAGGCATATAGATTCCCCTCAGGAATCTTTGACATCAGACACCGACTTAGAGGAATCAGAAGGGTCCCCACAGTCCCCCTTGGAGGATATCTACTTTGCGGATATCCTGGAAGTTCTAAAG
This sequence comes from Protopterus annectens, assembly GCF_019279795.1. Classification (NCBI taxonomy): domain Eukaryota; kingdom Metazoa; phylum Chordata; order Ceratodontiformes; family Protopteridae; genus Protopterus; species Protopterus annectens. The sequence continues at coordinate 217,861,955 of NC_056747.1, read as the reverse complement.
AGGGGCGACTGGCAGTTCATTAGCCCTACTGAGGATGAGTCAGTACTCCTGAAGGCCTTTGGGTCTCAACCCTCCACCTCCTGGGTGACTTCGCCCTTCAAAGTAATGTATTTGGTCGCTCGAAGGACGTGGGAATCTCTTGATTCCATGGAACCGGTCCCTCGGAGGCCTAATAAATTTATCACCTCCCCCCAAGACAAGACGTTTCTCATGATGGGAGTCCCCGTTGATGCCATGGGGGTGGCGGCAGCCCCCTAGAAAGAGATGTCAGAAACCACTTCCTCTGTGCATCCTCCTAATAGAGACTCTAAGACGATGGACAGATACGGCAAATGCATCTTTAGTTCTGCAACATTTGCCATGAGATCTCTTAATTTGTTGTGTCTTTCAGCTTTTCCTGGTTAGGGGTCGCCGCAGCAGAACTTTGGTCCGCTAATGATTGACAGTAGATTTTTACGTGCCGAGTTGCCAGCCCTGATGCACAACTTTCAACAAAGGTACGCCCATTCACGCATGTCTCCACGCAGAAGATGCTCTAGCTGAGAATCGAACCAGACAGCGTCTTACTGTGAGGTGACAATGCTACCGCAGTACCACCACCGCAGTACTATTTAACCCATTTCACCCATCTTCAACAAGATCTTCTCAAAGAGCTTGGAAATTCTCTAAAGGGCAACACAGATGATGCTGTCTCTGAGAAGGTGACGGCACAGCTTAACACCATTAATTCTATTGTGAACTCATCCATGCAGCTGATGGATCAAGCCAAGCAGCAGGTTCAGCGATAACTCTGCGGAGACCATGCTGGATGCGCATATGCTCCTTTGCAGAAGCCTTCAAGTCTTCCTTTGTCAACACCCCATGTGATGGCTCTTCCCTGTTTGGGCCCAAAGTCAAGGAGACTCTCGCTAGGTGTGAGCAGGAGGGAAAGACTCTATCTGCCGTAGGAGTCCATTTTTGCACCCCTACTAGACTATACCCCAAAGGGCAGAAAGGTGGAAAAATGTGGTTCTGAAAGTCCCAAGGAGCTATGTAGTGAACCCCCCTCCAGTAGCAGTGGAGGGGGCAGTAACAGAAGATGCCGCCCTGGTGGCAGAGGGGGTCCGCAGAACCAGGGTGACAGGGAGCAGTTCCTTGGCAAACCCTACCAGCACTCCTGAGAAGAGGCCCAACTGTTCTGCTCTGAAGGCAGTTGGGGGTCACTTAGCTTTGTATCCAGATGCCTGGCTAGGACTTGCAACAGATTCTTGGGTACAAAGCATAGTTACCAGAGGATACTTCATTCCATTTCTACAAAGCCCGCCTGTCAGCACAGAAATCCCAGATGTTCCACCCAGTCTCTGGGATCAAGCAGCCATAGAAATCCAGAGGCTGCAGGAAGAGTCATCTAGCCAGTCCCAGCAGAGCAGATAGGATCTGGAACTTACTCCAGATTCTTTTTAGTTTCAAAGAAGACGGGGGACTGGAGACCCATCTTGGATCTCAGCAGACTCAACACATTTGTAAAGAAGGAGACGTTCCAGATGGTCACGCTTCAGTCTATCCTTCCATTCCTCGGAGTGGGAGGTTGGATGTGCTCCATAGATCTCAAGGATGCGTACTACCACATCAAAATGGCCAGGTCATCCAGAGATCATCTGTGTTTCCGGCTGGGGGCCAGTCACTACCAATTCTGAGCACCGCCCTTTGGACTCGCAACAGCTCCCAGAGTGTTTACCAAATGCATGTCAGTAGCTACGGCTCACTTGAGATGTCTAGGATTCAGAGTGTTTCCATATCTGGACGACTGGCTCCTTACCACCACCTCCAGGCATCAACTAATTCTGTCCAGGGATCACTCTCAGTCTCTGCTCTCAGCTAGGTATCACTATCGATTTCGAAAAATCTGAGTTGTCACCATCGCAGCATATACCCTTTATCGGAGCAGAACTAGACACTACCACTTCCACAATAAGACTACCCCTGGGCAGAATAGCCTCTTTACGGACTCAGGTCTCAGACATTCTGCAGAGGAAAAAATTACTGGCCCATCAAGTTCTAAAACTCCTAGGCACTATGGCAGCTACACTCATAGCAGTTCCTGTGGGACTAATGCACATGAGGATTCTCCAGTGGTTACTGTTCACCCAGTGGTCATACCAACAACTTCCCATGTCATCCTTAGTCATGATTACAGATGATTCTGGCAAGGAAGGATCTTCGCTGGTGGTTGACCAGCCAACAACTTACGATGGGTCGTCCATTTGTTCTCCCCCTGACTTTGACCATGGATGCTTCCCTGATAGGGTGGGGGAGCTATTTCAGGGAAGTACTGCCCAAGGCATCTGGTCGGAGACAGAGTTGCTTTTGTACATCAATGTTCTGGAGCTGAGAGTGGTGCTTTTGGTGTTGCAGCACTTTCACGACTCTCTGCCTCTAGGGACGATTGCCATACAGACGGACAACCTGTCTGTTGTCTGGTACATCAACAAACAAGGAGGAACCAGGTCTTACCCCCTGTGTTGAGATGCCTTGAGAATTTGGCAGTGGGCTGTGTCCACCGGGTGCTTTCTGATAGCAATGCATATCCCGGGGAAATCCAACGTAATAGCAGACAAATTTGACAGAGCCGTTCTGTTACCTCACGAGTGGTCCCTCAAGAACGAAGTTGCGGAAAAGATTTTCCGCAGGTGGAGCCAGCCTTGCTGCGGCCTGTTTGCATCCCCTATGAATGCCAAATTCAGGAACTACTTTGCCCTAAATCCCCCACCGGTGGACAGCCCAAGGGACTCATTCGTACACGACTGGCCCTGGGACTCCTGTATGCCTTCCCTCCTACTATTCCCCTGATTCCCAAGTTCTTGCAGAAAGCCAAAGCTCTTGGCAGGATAGTAATCTTAATAGCTCCAATTTGGCATAGTCAGGTTTGGTTCCTCTTTCTCCGACTCTATCAAATGGAGGAACCTTGGATTCTGGACTCCTTTCCAGACCTTCTGACACATTCGCCAGGGACCCTCCACCCCTCTCTTCGTTCCCTCAGACTGACAACTTGGTTGCTCCAATTCCCTTCCTTAGCCAGGTCACATGACTTTTCTTCGGAGGTACAACACATTCTTGTATCTTCCCATAAAGCTTCTACCAGAGAGTTATATGCTAGTAAATGGAAGCATTTTGCCATTTGGGCTTCTCGAAACAACATTGATCCCTATGTGGCCCCTATTGCTAGTATTCTGGAATTTCTCTCTCTTCTTTTTCAAGAAGGTGCTGCGGCTGCCACAACTACAGTACAACTGGCTGCCATCTCAAATTTTCATCTTGAAAGTGAGGGTTCTAACTTAATGTCGCACAAATTGTGTTGGGCCTTCCTTAAGGACACCATTCATCTCAGGCCTCCTGTTAGACAGCCCTTTACCCCCTGGAATCTAAATTTCATTCTGTCCTGCATTATTCTTCCTCCTTTTGAGCCTGCATCATTTTGTCTATTGAAGTTCCTATCCTGGAAGACTATTTTCTTAGTGGCCATTACTTCAGCACACAGGGTATCTGAGCGTCAAGCCCTTTCTGTCAAACCACCATATTTGGTGTTTCATCCAAACAAGGTTTCAATGAGGACTAACCCTTCATTCTTGCCAAAAGTGTGCTATGAGCCCAATCTGAACCAAACTATTGAACTTCCAACCTTTTTCCATAATCATTCTAGTCACTTGGAATATATGTTGCATAAACTTGATGTCCACAGACAATTGAGATTCTGTTTGGACAGGACAAAGGAATTTCGAAGATCTGACCAGCTTTTTTTTATCTTATGCAAATGCCAAGAAAGGATTCTCAGTTTCTAAAGTTACCCTTTCCAAATGGTTAACTGACTGCATTAAATTTATCTACTCTTCTGCCAACCAAACATTAGAATATGGTGTGAAGGCCCATTCAACTAGAGCTGTCTCCACGTCTTTGGCTTATACGGCTTGTTTACCTTTGGATACTAAATGTGCAGCTGCCACTTGGTCTACGCCTCATACCTTATCACTCATTGCAAAGTGGACAAGGCCTCCAGGGACAGGGCTTCCTTTGGTTACACTGTTCTCAGGAATATACTCCCGTGAGCCACACGGGATTAGGGTGGTTGGGGCGCTACCCACGTATAAGAATAAATGGCGAGATTAAACTTCACATAAAGAAGTTATGGTCTTACCATAACGTTCCATGTGAATTGTTTATCTCGCCTTTATTTTTACATTCCCACCCACCATCCCCCTCCAGAGTCTCGAAGAACGGGTAGACTTGGGGACTCGTAGTCTTTTCTATGGTTCTTACTCCTGCTAGAGTACTTCTGAGTTACCTTTTTCTTGCTGCTGAGTTCAGCAAACTACATCTAGCGTAGGACAGGAGAGCATCATGGGATAAGGGCCTGACCTTGAGCTATTCTGAGATCTTTAGCTAGTAAAGCGGCCGACTCTGAGCCGATGGCTCAGCTCCGAACCCACGTGCAAGAATAAAAGCGAGATAAACAACTCACATGGAACGTTATGATAAGAACATAACTTCTTTTTGTGTTATGCCCCACCACTTTTCCCAGTACTTTCTTATCACATGGTATGCTATGCCCAGGGAGTACCCCATGCTCATCCCGCAACCGTTTCCTACTTGAGTTTGGTAGATGCTAACTAGTGTACACATCGAGGCAGAGATGCTTGCTTTGTGCCCCACCATACTATGCATGAGTGTGACCATGGCATGATCACTACTCTCTACCATTTCCATGAAGTGGTGGAAATCCTCATGTACACCCTGCAGTACTCTGACCATCTCTAGCTGATGCTGTTTGGCAGTGGACTCAACCTGAACAATGTCCCGGCACACTTGCTGCTAGGCAGACAATGCTTTTTATACTTCTGGAGGTAGCTATGATATGTACTTTCTCCTGTCATGCCTTTGAGAAGATGCTATAGTGGACACTGCTACTTTTAAGATCATGCCATCCTCCAGAAGGTGTTCCTGTGGCTGAGAAACACTGGTGTTGAGGTATATGGGTACTCTCCCTGTACAGCCGATATAATATTCTCATTTACTTGACATTGTGATCCTGTCATTAAATTTGATGGCTGTGTACCACTGCCCTCAGGCTGTCTCATAAATATAGTTACCAACAGTCAATCTGCTATTGACATTGTATCACACTAATGCCTGTTGTATAATGAGGCGTGGAGGACACTTACCATGCTCACTTAGTTCACGCTCATTATGAGCAGAAATAGCGAGTTCACCTGTTGATAGGAAAAGTAATGTATTTGTAAGCAGATAACATCTGCAGTCATCTTCATTATGTGAATGTCATGGTGGAGGCACTCACCTTCCTGAATATATATCTGTGGATTCTGCTAAGGTGGGTAATTGCCAGTGTCCATATCCCCTTTTATTATGCCTGTACCATCCTCATTGGTGTCAGTCATCTTTCTGTATGGAGATGAGGTATTTCTGTTTGGGTATTGCAAAAATAAGTATAGGAGCCCCCCATAAGTAAAGTGACATACAACTTCATTCTGCCTCGGCTTTGCTTTGGCACATCCCACCCTATAGTTGGCCATTTTCCTGTGCTGTATTAATGTGCAGTTTATCCCCCAATAGCTTTGCTGTGTGGGGCATAGCCTACTGTCATTGTACATTAGATATTTTCTCTTATCTTTAAAGAATTTTATTTAACTATAGGTACTCATATGATGTGTTTATATTTTGTTGGTTACACCCTTTGCTGTCTCAGCCTGCTTTGCCCCCTTTCCAAAATGGAGTTTGCCATATGTCATGAGGGCCTCGATGTGGATGTAGTTCTGCTCATTGCTGAGGTTCTTTCCTCTGTCTGGATTCCTACTTCTGCATTATACATTCACCTGAAACAGCATACAGGAGTACCCCTAGTGAAGCCTGATTTATAAAACTGAAACTCATTCATCAGTCCTGCAGCAAAGAACTGAAAGTATCCTTGCATTCCTTACAGTTAAGTCATTTTACAAACTATGCTTGCAGTACCACAAAAAGCACTCTGAAATCTAGGTTCAAAGTGAAATGATATCAGGTATGAACTGAGTAAAGTAGACCTCAGAACTGTTGAATATCCTGTTAACCTACTAAATCCAGTAACCTGCTAAGCATTTATTTCCAGTATCGGCATATGTTTGTCAAAACCAGATCTACAGAGAATGACGTTCAGTAACCTTTCCCCTTGCATTTCCTGTAGACATAACACTCGGATGCACAGCTTTAATAAATGACACTTCACATTCACAACTCCTGACATTACCACTTCCCACATTATCAGCATATATCAGTTGCATTTAACATTCACTTCAGGGTAAAAAAAAAAAAAAAAAAAAAAAAAGATTTTCTTGAAAGTAAATTATCCATTTGAGTTTGCCAATAATGTGTAAATGAAAAGTTGTTTTAGCTTACTTTAAAAAGTTCGTGCTTTCACACAGCAGTTGCCACTAAATTCAGCTGATCACAGCTAAATATGGTAGCTTTACAGTTATTGATGGAAATTCAGGTCCAGTTACATTTTTCTTATGTTAATGAAGCTCAGACACACTGATCTCTTTGAATTGCAGTGATACGTGTTGGTGTATCTGGTTTTAAAGGCAGAGATAAACTTTGAGTGCTCATGGTCAAGCTGTGCTTAGCCACAATGGCCATAAGAATACATGGCAGTACATAAAATGTCTTTATTAAACCTAACATTGCTACAATATTTAAAAAGACGTCTGTACTAAGTTAGCATTAACTGTCAAGTTTACTGAAGCTTTGTCACTTTCCTAACAGTTTGGTTACAGTCATATAATATCAAATACGTGTTAATACATTTCAGATAGAAAATAGTTATTCCCCTGGATTTAATAAACTCCATGCAGGCTCTGTGTAGAGCCTACACTGAATGTATCCATGTCGACAGCTGCAGAGTGCCATTGGTAGCACATCCTGCATATTCATGATCTTCATCATAGGAATATGCAGTCAGTCCAGCAATCCTGAATGACTATCTGAAATCCACAAATGTTATCCCATCTTGTGTCCTTTTATGTTTTTTTAATCCATCCTGCATGTTTGTGTGGCATGCTGCAGTGCATGCAGAGGCTTATCAGGTTTGCACAGTGGGGCGATGCAGGTAGCAGGCATGACCCAGACATCTAAAAATAGAAACAGGATACTTTCACTAAATATAATTGTACAATGCTGTACAACACCTGCTAAGCAGAGCTGTGCTGCACTGATACACTGGAAGGCATAACATGTAGTAAAACAATGTGGATAATGTCACTACACTGGTGGTGACATGGATTAAGTTTTGGACTAAAGTACAAATGGTCCTGGGTTCTAATCCAGGGACTGCATACTTTTTCAATATGATGGTTTGAGATTACAGCATATCCAAATAACCTAGTAATGGAAGGGAATGACCATGGGAGTGTCTTGGTGGTGGTTTTTGCTATTTTTGTTTTTTAAAAAAGGTGAGCAGCACTTAACATCATGCAAATATGAGGTTGTTTTTTTCATATGTATATAATGTGCTGTTTGCGCAATAGTAAGTGGTGCACACTATTTTCAGATTATGAAATTGTACATAGTGCGCACTCTCAGTAAGTGCAAGTGATGGGAAATCATGGTATTTAAAGGGGAAATACCAGGAATTGCACTTTATACTTTGAGGTTTGACTTGAGCAGCAATGCCTGGAGCAGGTGATGGTGTGCATTTCAGGTCACAGTACTAGGGTGTCCAGGAGTCCAAGGTTTTTATTGGGCTCCTGGTTAGGGATCATGGCCCACGCCTGTTGTAGGATGACTGTACTAGCACCCAATACAAAGCAGAAGCCTGGGGTAGTTTGGCAAGGGCACTTCACAGTGCGACTGGTATTACTTGCACCAGTGAACAGTGTCATCACCACTATGATGACCTCTAAAGGAGAAAGAGATACCCTTGATCAGTGGATCAGGGATTGCCAGGCAGGGAACACCCCGGTCATGTGTAAGCATGATGTACATGTATAACTTGAAAATACTCAAGCTGGCTATGGTAAACACTGGTATTTATAACTGCTTTTTCTTTTCCCTTTTTCCACAGCTGCAGAAAACAGGGCCTCGAATGTGAGGTCCGAAGCTAGGTGATTGGAGAGGATGTGACAAGCATGTGGTAAGTAAGAAGAATAATATAAAGCAATTTTATTGCAGTGTCAGTGAGCCATTTGGCAACCCATCTTGTGACATAGGGATTTATACCTAGTTTAGTGAGTTTATCTATAATTCCAGAGTGGGGGATGGTGTCAAAAGCCTTGGTGAGATCTAGATAGGCTGTGTGAACTACCTTACCTGCATCTACGGCTTTGGTGACTGCTTCAAAGAAGTCTATCAGGTTTAGAAGACATGATCTGCCTTTTACAAACCCGAACTGGGTGGGGTCCAGAGTTTGGAGATTACCAATGTCTTTGTTTATAAGTTCCATGATGATACATTCATGGCCTTGCAGACCAGGCTCATTAGTCTAATGGGGCAGTAGTTCATGGGGTCCATGGTGGCTCCCCCTTTGTGAAATGGGATAACCATCGCTGTGTACCATTCAGTATTCTCACAGCTTAAGTTGAGGCTATGATTGAACATGGTGCTTAAGTGTGGTGCCAGTTCATTCTGTAGTTCATGTAGAATGCAGCCTGGGATGTTGTCAGGTCCCACGAATGCTGTGTTGTTGGCTTTGGAGAGTGTGTTTTTTACCTGTGCAGCCATGATTACAGGAACTTTGCATTCTTCTTTTTGTTATTTATGTGTTACTTATTTTTGTTATGATTTATGTTTTACTATTATTACACCTTATTATATCATTGTATTATTTTATTATGTATACTTTTATTTTCTGTTTGTGTTAAGTTTCATTATGTATCATTCTGTTTGCATTAATGTTATTAACCTTTGTTATAATTTTTGGTTATATTTTTCTTTCTGTAAATTTTTTTATTTATTTTGTTTAATGTTTTAATTTTTTTGTTAATACTACAGCACAGCAGGGTAGGCTGGTTCCTGATAATCTGCCTACTCTCACTCCACTGGTTGCAGCACCAAGACTCAGCACTTCTAGGCTCTCATCTGGTGGCACCCCCAAGTGCCCCTGCCCTACCTGCACCCTCAGGTAGATCTGCCCTATGGGCCAGGCATGTGTTCCCCCATCAGAGAAAGGTGGGGAGGGTGCTTACTTCACCCATGCAGAGTTGCTGTATGTGGTGCATAGGATTGTGCACCAGACTGTGGACACACACCTACACTGGATGGAGAAGATGCTGTCCATTCTTGTACTGTAGACGGGCCATAGGCCAAGACGTTGGCTACATCAGCCAGCGGTGCAGTGCTGGACCAGTGCTGACAGTCCAATGGGTGAGGACTTGAGTCACACTGTAACTGTGCTGATGTCCATGGGACCTCGATTTCCCCACCCCTACCCAAACCAAGGTGTTCACCCCCCTCTTGTGTCTTTCACTGACCCTGTCCTTGTCTTATATGCATTGTCTGTCTGCAAATGCTTCCTCATCTTCCCAACTTGCCTGCTGCAGACTTTCCTATGTTCCTTCCCCAACATTCCACACACTCCTTAAAAAAAATGGGAAGGACACCTGTCCCTAAAAAAATATTGTCCCATACATAGCTCTCCATGTCGCAGATATGTCTACTTGACCCACCTAATTTGGTCCAATTGGCTTCACAATGCAATTATTTTGTTGTCACCACTCTCTCCAGAGGTGACAGTCCAAATATATCTTAAAATGCGTACATGTGCCCAGTGTTTAATGTTAAAGACATGGATAGCTAAGGTTCTTTCCTACACCCTTCCTGCACATACCTACCTTCTTGTCACTTTGTTTTTCCCACTGCTTGCTCCCCATTTCACCACTGTTCTGTCATCCCCTTTCTCTTTTCTAATCAATAAAAAATGGTCTGTTGCCATGGATTTGAACTTTCCCACCATCTCTGTTACCGGCTTGGTGGATATGGGCATCCTGAGGCAATGTAGAAATTGCCTCATGCTTACTGACAACCAATTAATTCTCATTGAGAATATGTGAGAGATGTAGTTACACAATGTCACTGAAGGCAAAGCTGTCACATAAAAGTACTCCTAATGTCAATAAGGTTGTCAGTAGTACACACGCTGCAACCATCACGAACAATTCAAAGCAGACATATTGACCCACATGTGCTGAAGCACTTAAATGTAAACTTCCTAAACCGCAAAGATGATCTAGACAAAGTATACATAAATACCCTCATCAGCCCCAAATGCGCTCTTTCAAAACACCCACATCAACACTTAGAGCTACATACCATGGAGCCTCTACCTCTAAGCCCATAAGGCAAGCCACCATACAATCCAATATTCTATTCATTGTAGACTCCATCATGAGACATACTGTTGTCCTTTCACCAGGCTGAGTAAGGAGAAAGTCACACTCAGTTCCTTATCAGTGGCTAGGATCAGCCACATTATGCATGCACTCAGGTCATTGGACCACAATTACCAATATGACTAAGTCATAGTGCATGTGGGAGTAAATGACCTGAGGTGTACCTCCCTAGACTATATGAAGAGAGACATCATGGAGCTCTCAGAAAATGCCTTAGGCTTGTATGAGCCTAGCATTAAGCAGCATTTTACATTCTCCAAGGATGATGCCACAATATAAACAAAAGATTAACTTCAATAATTGGCTTATTTTCTGATGTCATTCTAAGGGGGTGCAATCTTTGACAGCATGGAGGGAGATGGTCAACAGATCATGCAGCTTTGCCAGGGATGGGCTGCACCTCTCTCACCTCTAGGCTTTTGAATATTAGCTAAAGCATTGTCTTCCTCATAGTATCTCTTTTAGTCAATGCCAAACGGAAAGTACTTCTGACACAGGAAATCAAAACCAAGAAAATCTAAAGGTATTACTGCTCAATGCTAGGAATCTAAATAAAAAGCACCACTTCCTAGAAGTTCTCTTTACCCTAGAGAATGCCAACATCTGTGTGGTCACCGAGACACAGTTGTGGAGAGCACACCAACAGTGCAAGGTTATAATGCCTTCCACACATTTAGGCCAGCTACTTCACAGGTGGGGACTAAAGGTGGTGGTGTCTCTATTTGCATCAGAAATAAATATACTTCAATGCTGGTCAAACAGGACAATATACTCAAGCTACTCCATGTTCAAATCACCATAAGCATAAGCCAGGAACATTACTGCCATCTAGTCGGATCTGCCAAAGGTATTACCTAACCTCTAGAATAGTCTTATAGTCTCCCCCAAACTTTTTAATCCAAAGCCTGTCTAAAACAAAAAGTAATTTTTTTTAAATTAGAACAGTTGTTCGTGTGATTGTATAATGAATTAGTAGATTTCTTATTTTTATGTCCCTGTAGTGTTCTAAAATTCTATATCTCAACTTTCTAGTAGTCATACCTATATAAAATGTTGGACAGGAAGGACAGGTGGCTACATAAATTACCATATTAGTGTTGCAGTTGCAAGACCACTTAAAATTCCTTACAGAGACATCAAACTGTTCTAATTAAAAAAAATGTATTTTTTGTTATAGACAGGCTTTGGCATCAATGACACCCTATCCCTAGCTTACATATTAAAACACAAGGCAGCTTGTATTTAATATATTTTAATATACTTTGAATAACTTTTGAATAATGATTCAACATTTATCTATTTATTGATATATACAACAATTTTTATATACTTCATATATTTTTTATTTTCTATTTTATTTTATTTTTTCATACTTATGTATGGCATGTTTATTCATTTTTGATGTTTAATTTTTTATTAATTTTACTGTTTAATATTATATAGTTTATTTTAAAAATTTTTCTAACAAATTTAAGTTTGTATAAGAAACATTATGATCTGTATTATTTTTACCACTGCATACTATTGTATATTCAGTAAGCAAGAACTGATCTCTGAAGTTTGTACAATAAATAGTTCAATGGGCAACTACAGGGTTAATTATAAAAAGGCTGTTAGATGATGTGACTCATTGTGTTTAATTAGCCTTGATTATACTGATGACTACTAAATGTATATAAAGACTATCATTGAATGTATAGACTGACTCTGAAGATGCCCTACCAGGGTGAAAGCACTTAGTCAGTGAGGTTTTGTACATTTTAAGATGCATTTGCACTGTGAGCTACAGAGAGAGGGGTGGCATACTTGCGTTGTGAAGCCAGTTGTATCACATTAGGTGTGTCAAGTAGAGATATGTGAAATGGAGAGCTATGTATGGGATGATATTTTTTTTTTGGACAGGTCCCCTTTTTTGTTTAAAAGAGAGATTGAATTGTTGGGGGGAGGAACATAGGCAAGTCTGGCCAGGTAGGTTGTGAAGGTGAGGAAGCATTTGCAGACATACAAGACAAGGACAGGGTCAGTGAAGGGCACAAGACGGGGGTGAACACCTTGGTTGGGGTCAGGGGAATCGCGAGCCTATGGATGTCATGTTTGGTGATAGTGAAAATCAGATCCCCACCCAATGGACTGCTGTCAGTCACCTCACTGTGCCAATGGCTAATGTCTGTGTCTCCTTATGTCATCCATTATAACCATGGAGAGCAGTCTCTCCACTTGGTGTAGTTATGCACCAAGTGTGTGGTGCACAATGCTATGCACCAAACCAGGCAGTTCAGCTCTCGTGACATGATCACCTCCCCTGCCTCTGCCCCAAGAGGGCACCACAGGCCTGTCATCTGGGGCAGAAGTACCTGAGGGTGCAAGTAGGGCAGGGGTTGCAGGGGGTGCTGCTAGGCTGGATCCCAGAAGTGCTGATCCTCAGTGGTGTAGCAGGTGGAGGGTGAGTAGGTATTCCAGGGGGAACTGTCCTACCAGCCGTGCTGTAATATGTAATGATATAAAAATCAAATAATTAAATACATATAACAGAATAATGTACAAAGTTGCATTAAAAATTTATTATAATGGCAGATATTATAACAAACAATATAATACAGATACAATAAAACAAAATGATAAAAAATAGAGAAGGGGTGGGGTGGGATGAGAGAAAAAAATAGAACATTAGTAACTGTACAGATAATATACAAAGCTTTCTACAAGTAATGTACAATATTATGTTACATTTCTCACATAACAAGACCAAATGCTAATCAATCCCTTTACTACATTGAATGCTACCCTACTTCTAACACAGACACACTATATTTCAGATCAGATAGCACCCAGCAATCATTTCTGCTTGCATATCTTGAACATATATATGTTGCATGTACAGTGTTTACATTTGACAGCAGGCCATCAACAGAGGAGAATTTCACTCCATCAGGTATGCATTCATCTTGTTACCTAAATGTCAATGTTGGAAAGCAAATAACAGTACATGAGAAGTAACTATGTATGCATTTGCTATAAATATATTCATTACATGGCCTTTATCAGACGTGAGAGATGCAGAGGCTGTAGAGTAAACACAAAGTGTAATGCTGTGTGCTAACTATGTACACATGTTCCATGGCAGGATTCTTTGTTAGTACCTTTAACATTCCCCCATTGTTTGCTTAACATTGTTCCTCACCCTGGTATTTGGTATGTTATGGGAGGTGGGGGGAGTGATGAAGTCCTATGGGGGGGGTGGGGGTGGGGGGTAATGAAGTCCTGCTGTGAAAATAACTGAAGTGCAATGTTATGTTGGTTGGGGGACATAGTCCTGTATCTGTTAGGGCACAATAAATTATATAATGCTCCTGTTACTCACTTTTGTAACCATCCTTGCTATGTACTGCACAACTTTGAATCTGTACAGTGTACTCCCCTTTTGAGTATTGGGAGCCTTCCTTTACTGCATAATCTGTATAACAATTTGTACTTATGTGATCATTATGTAGTATCATTATTTTGTCTTTCATTAAAATATGCCCCCAACACAGAGACCCCCATTCTCTGAGGCAGAAAATGAGCTGCTGATAGATGCACTCAGGCAACACCATGAGGTCCTGTGGTCAAGAGGGATGGAAAGAATGGCTAAGCATGCAGAACTGTAGAAAGACCTTGTCAGAAGTCTCAACAGGGTGGGCAGACAGAGTTGCACATATGAGCAAGTGTGTCACAGAGCTACTGACATGAAACATGCAGCAAGGAGGCATGCAGCTGACATCACACTTGATCATGAGGTTACTGGTGGAGGCCCACAGCAGAAGAACCCCTCAGTGTCACTGAAGAATGCCTAGTGAATATTAACACTCTGGGAAGCTCCCAGCAGTCTGACAACCAATATCTCCTTGATGTGGGTGTCACCCCTGCTACTCGAGAGGAGCGTCCAGGTAGGCTGTGTCAGACCATCAGTAGAATACATTTGCAGTCAGTCTGTAATAGTGTATATAGTTTGTGTGTGAAACATTGCTTTATCGGTGGGGTGCAAGTGAGATAGCTGCAATATTCAGGTCCTTCAGCTGTCACAGAGGGATTCCTGGCACACACCTATACACAGGACAGCTCCCAGTCATCCTTGTGCCAGTATGTTCTGGATGTTATGGATGTGTGTGGCACTCCCGCATCACATTTGGGGCTGGGGTCTATATTATATCTTTGAAAAACCTATTCACCGAATGCCTGTTCGCTGACCAATAAACAGAGAAATCTAACTCCCATGACTGGCCATTTCAGCAAATTTTTTCCTAGGGGAAAAAATGCTTGGCCAACGTCTGGAATTTGCCATTTTCCCCACTGTAGTGCTATCTCAGAGTTGGTGTATTAAGTTAGGGGGGTGTGGGGTGTCAGGAATGAATCCCCACTTTGAAGGGTTTGAAAGTTTGTCTGTTTTTTGGTTGGCCAAACAATTTTTTCCCCTTGGAAAAAAATTTGCTTAAATGACTGCTCGAAGAAGTTTGATTTCGCTGTTTATTGGTCGATGAACAGACATTTGCTCAAGAGGTTTTTTGAGGATGTAATATAGACCCATGGGGCTGTCAGGAATGCTTTGCAACATCATCAAAATATTTCTGCATTCTGTCATAAGTGTATATAGTTGTGTCAAGCTATATGTATTTTGTTTTGGGGTATATCAGATAGCTGTATGTAAAATATGTTAGCCACATTCCTGATATGTATTTGAGCATACATATAGACGAGTATGTATTTCAGCATACATATAGATAAGTAAAAGTAACCCCTGTTGTACAGTTAAATTTCTGGTGGTGTTGCCATTGTCTTTTTTGACGTTTTCTATGACCATCAGGGATTCAACATGCCAGGGCTGCAGCAGCAATAGGTAAATGGGCTACATTTTTCCTGTACTGTATATACATCAGTGCCAACATATCTGCTATGCTGTCCTCTCAGGCCTGCTGTATGGATTTCAGTACTGTTGGTATACCTGTCCACTCCACAGGTGTTTTCTGGATACTTGGTTTGATAATCATCTTGCAAGCCTATATTTAAGATCATGGTAATTGAATGTCAGATTACTGTGAAGTCAGCAATGATTTCAAACATTGAATTATTTGACACAGTTCGCGCATTCAAACTGTGTACCCTTCAGATATGTCATGGTGAAGCAAAACCAGTTACTCCATCAGTTGTATTTGTTTGAAGGAGCATATTATGTAACATTTGTCCATATTCTTTAGCCTTTGTACAACCACTATTTATGGCTTTTTCCACACTTCTTACTGTAAGTGGTTAAATGTCTGTAATAGTGACAGTAGTGTAAAGTGCAGCATGCTAGTGCAGGTATTAATGTCATCCTTTTTTTTTATCACAGGTGAACATGGCAGCAGTTGTGTCCTCTGTGCCACTTGATGTCAGTTTCTCATCACAGTCTAATGATGATGGTGGCCAAAGTGAGGCACAGTCAGGAGTTGCACAGGCTAAATCTGACACAGAAGCTGACATCCAGCACCCACACTCAGGATCTCTGGGCACAGCCAGTATGCCTTTGCATATCCAGTCCACTGAGGTCACACATATTGGACAGTTGGAGGGTGAGGACATAGACCAAGGAAGTGTGGCTACCACAGCTTTGGCACCTGTTGACACTTTCCATAGCCAAACTGTTGATGAGTTGCCACACAGGCAGATTGATAGGGATGCTCGTCAGATGCCTGCTGTCCCTCCACCACCTGGTGAAAGTGTGTCTTCATGTGTCATTCAATATATGTTTAGGGCCATAATGGAGGCACAGGCATGTTCAGAACATCATTCCAAGAGAATGCTCAGGGTTTTAGATGCTGCACAGTCTGACATCCGTAACTTGCCTCCACCATGTTGTTGATGTACTGGATCGGTTCAGTGACCAGCATCAAAGGGATGTGGCCATGAGGGAGCACAGAACATCTGTCATGGAACACACATCGTGCTGCAACTTCTGCTGGGAGGGGAACATCGACCTCATGGGCATAGGTCAGTAACTACATCTGCTGTCAGCCAATGGGGTGTGCCCAATCAACCTCCCATAGTGGCTGTACATCTGCTGCCCCATCAGTGTATGATGTCCACACCCCGACATAGGCCATGGGGTCATGGTCCTGGCCATTCCCATGAAGGGAGGATGTCCAGCACACTATCTGACCTTGGGCGTGGAGGTGGCAGTGCTACTCCTGACAGATCCAGTTCTCTTGGTCAAGGCAGGGAAGATGAACTGTCAGCTCTATCATGCATGGCTCACAACTGTCTGACATAGACACGTAGGGCTAGTAATGAGCTTGGCTGTGTTCGTGCAGACACTCGCACACCAATGTCACATTGAGGGCACCTACTGACACATGCTACAACTACATGTTCTCTGTTGGCTGCTGCCCTTACTGACTGACACACACACACACACACACACACACTAACCTTTTGTGTCAACCTAGGCCTCTTGTACCTCCAAAGACCACCCTGTGCAAATGATGACTGTGCCCACACCCCTGTTGTCTACCTTATCCCCAGTATCCCAGATGGTAAATGTGTCTGATGCACAGGGTGACTACATACATTTATTATGTATTTCATATGTCCATTTGTGATGTTGTCCTGATTATTGTAACTGTCATTTATATTCTAGTTAGCCAGTTAGACAATTGCTAGCATAATGATTACTCTGCTTTCTAGCTGATGCCTTTTTTAAGGCTTGTGAAGTCAGTTGATGACATGTATCTGATTAATATATCTAACCCTCTTTTTCAGGATTGTTTAGTGCTAACTTGTGTGCACATCCAAAGTTAACCCATTGAATTCTGAGCTGTGGATTGTATGTCTGCACTGCAGACAGAGCTGACATCAGTAATACAGTATAATGTTTTGCTTTTATATGCACATCATATATTCCGAGGTTAATAGGCTGTGGTAGGGGTATTGTCCTGATGGTGTTTAGAACTGTAGCTGATGCATCACAATATGATATATAATGGCATGCATAATGCATGCCCATGATTCTTACAGAGAGGACCACCCATGTCCAGCATAGACTCATCAGTGATCCATGGTGAATAACATGTTCACATGACATCTGCCAGCCTGTGCTCAAACAGTTTTTTTATGTACTTTGCATGACATACTGTACAATTTAAGCCCTAATGCAGATGGGTGACAACTTTCGAGACATGTATGCTTCTACCTAGCATGTCCTATGTATGTCATACTGTACATTGAGGTCCCTGGACCCAGGTGGCTGTGGTCCCATATGATGCATGGATGTGCAGCATATTTATCTCATTTGGCCAAAGACAGCCATGTAGTGCTTCAGTATTCTGGCTCAAAGCTATATATCTGATACTGCATACACTGACAGCTACTTCATTCTGCCCACAGAAGAGACATGTTGGAGATGCTCTGATGTTTTCATACTCAGAGATATCGGATGTCTGTCATCTTCCTGCAGGTGTCAGGGACAATGCTTATCAAAGGGAGGATTATATACATCAATAGGGCTGATGACAAATAAGTATAGGGGAATGATACACTTTTTGTTGATGTTATGCTTTCCCCTAATCAGATGTAGGATAGAGGATGCCTTCCTCTCCACAGTACATACATTTGTCAGTCGACCTGCGTTTCAAGCTATATTAATGTATAATTGGGATATACTGTACTCTGGTGGTTTTCTTTAAATAAGCAGAAACATGTATTGACATAGGGTATGAAGCATGTTTTTGCAGTTGTTACAACACCCATGGCTTTGTCAGTAGTCATTAGTGGTACACAGAGTTTTTGCTACACATCCTCTGCTTTCTTTTGGGACTTTTGATATGTATATGGCAAACAATAGGGGAGACAACACTGATGCATCTGTTACTACACCAGTGACAAGTCAGCTGCTTTAGATGAAGTCTCCCACTTTGACTGAGTATTGTTGGTCTGTGATCTGATTTGCAACCCGCCTCTTAACATGAGGTGTGATATTCACCTTGGTTAGTTTCTCAGTGGGAACAAACATGTGGATTGCATTGAGGTGCCTGGCCAAGTCAAGATAGGGTGAGTGCACATCCTTGAATATGTCTCTGCTCACAGTCTGGATTTCACACCATTTTTGCAGGCACAAGCTAACCATAAGAACAGATAACTGGAACAGATGTACTATTTGGAGGTCACCTATGTCATTTTTGTGTGAGATGCATGCATGTTGTTTCCATGCCCTTAAAGCAAACATTGAATACAGTCCCATTTGTATGTTGCCTATCCTACATTGTGCTTGTGGATAATGGTCACTGTATTCCATTCATTGTGGACAACAGCAGTATGCAGGCTATCAATGAATATTGTGCCTAGTGCAGTGGTTGTAGTACATGAGTGAGCAGTGTTAACTTGCTTTTTGTAGATACCACAGTTTGGAGGGGGTGATGCAATCATGTAGTAAGCTTGGTGTTGTGAGGGGGACATTTTACAGCCACATGTGTCTGCTAGCAGGTTTGGAATTCACAGTGGGTCAGGGTGTGTAATACCATCCAGAATTACTTCCATATACATCTGAGTGATATATTTTATTTTGCAGATGTAAATGACAGGCCTATGGTTATGCCTGTATATGTCATTACTTCTTAGCATAGTTACTATATGAGGCATCTTCAAGTTGTCTCATTGTTTATGGTGCATCAAGGTGAGTTGGCTTAATGGACCATTTTGTGCATGTGGCATTTGTAAACAGCAGCTTCTGTCACTTACTGTAGAATGTAGTACTGACAAACATCTATCATTATGGATTGTAATTCCTGGTGGATCTGTCCTTGAGCATATCAGGCATGGCTGTGTGTATACATTTGTGTAAGAGTAGTAGATGGTGCATTAGGGTGCAACTTGCACCAGCTGGCAGTGTCCTTTGTGTAAGCCTGAGCCTGAATGTTGGGTATCCCATTCCCTTAGGAAGATGTAGGTAACTTGGATGATGATTTTGAACCTGGGTCCTCACTTAGGGAGTTCCTTAGGTATTCCAAACTGTACACATACTGTGTTATGGTTGGAGTATCAGTACAGGCACTAAATATGTGCCATTATGTTATTCAGTTATATTGTTGACAAACAGGTCTGCTATGTTACAGACCCTTGTGGGGTGGTGCACTATTTCTTCCATGTCATTTCAGTTTGCAACATCCAGTTATGTTTGTGCACATGACTTTGTCCTCCTATAATTACCCACGTGAGGCATTATATGCACTGGTGAATAAATTCATGTCATCTAGTCTTGCAGGCGGAACAGATAAGTGAGGATGGGAGGTTTGAACCTGGTATCTGCAAAGAGAATGCTAAAAGGAGGATATTTATCCGAGTGGCATTTTCTGGGGAGTAACCTATGGTGTGTACATTTCTAGGTCGTTTTTAAGGTGGATCTATAGTTCTGTCATAGATTGGTAGCCGTTTTATTTGCTGCTTATTATGTAACTGAAGGTATGACCGTTACCTACAGCTGTTGAGAATCTGCTCTGCAACATAGCAGCAGCCAAGTCTATTGGAAAATATTGTAATTTCTGTATGTATGAGGACAAAGTGTTAATGCATCTGCACATACACCACAACAGAGCAGGTAATCCAAGGAAACACTGTTAAAGCTCACACTAGGTCCAGAAATAGTAATCTTCAAATACAACCTCCTACTGTACACACTTGCAGAAGTCTACAGGTGCAAGTCCTATAAAAACTGATATCCTAATATTCTTATTCTTTAGGCTACTGCCATGATGGTTTGCCACAGCACATCACCTGCTTCAATTTCCTCCTTTCCTCTACATCTTGTTCTGTCACAACCACCACCTGCCTTTCCTCTGTCATCACATCCATGAACCTAATATTAGGCCTTACTGCTTTCCCCTACCTGCCATCTCCATCCTCAGCATCCATCCCCAAATGCACCCAGCATCCCTTCTAAGCACATGCCCAAAGCAACTGAATCTCACCTCTCTGGACTTGTCGCCAAACTGTACAGCTTTGTGCTGAACTGTCACATACCGATTACTAATTCTGTCCATCCTCGGCACAAGCAATGTAGATCCTAACATCTGTAACTCTTCCATCTCTTGTTATGGCTCCCGTATTTTTGTCAGTGCCACCGTCACCAAACCATATCACATAGCTGTTGTCTGTACACTCTTCTCTTTCATTGTTATTGGTATCCATTTGTCACAAATCAATCCTGACACTCTTCTACACCCACTCCATGCATGCACCATCTTCTTCACCGCCCTTCCATACTCAGCTTTCCTGTCTACTTTAATTCCCATGTATTTACTATCATACACCTTCAACAACTGCACTTCCTGCAGTCTCACCATTCATCTAGCTTCCCTGTCATTCCCAGACACATATTCTGTCTTAATCCTTATGCCAGTCATTACTCAACTCTGTATAGCATAACCTCACCTCTCCAGGGTCTCCTACACATGTTCCCTGATCACAGTATCATACACAGACATCATAGTCCATGGAGACCCCTGTGTGAGCTCCTGTGTCAGCCTTGACCCTCACCATTGCAGAGAGATGTCATGATGTTAGTGCATAACATAAAAGGTGTGTCACTGTTGTCTGTCTTATATTGCATGAGGTGACATCTCAGGCCATTGTGTGTCCGTGGCCTGTTGTGAGCAATACGTATCAAATGATCTGATTTAGCTGATGACATCAGCTGTGTCTCTTGAAGATGTGAGGACAGTGTAACACAGGCTGTGGTAAAATTATCTGTATAACATTCAGCAGCAACACATACACATGCACCAAGTTGACTGCAGTGAGATTAGAACCTCTACCTGTCTAGGTTTACAGACTAGATAACACAGTACTTAAGGCACATGCCACAGCACAAATCTAACTTTAACAAGACTTCAGGTGATCTTATAGTAGATGACAGCAGGCCCTGTGGGGCACAGGAGGTTGGAGGACTGCTAGACATGGATGTTTGCTGCAAGCACAAAAGCATTACAGAACCTGGCCCCTTTCCAAGGCTGTGTTGAATATATGCGCGTGCACACACGCACACACACACACACACTCTCTCTCTCTCTTTCTCTCTCTCTCTACTACAGTGAGAACTGAACCCCTACCTAAGTGCACACACTAATGAACACAGTTTTTAACTCATTCCCTCCAGTAGAGGTCTACTAAGTGTGTACCTCCCAGTGGGTGTGGCTTCAGCCTTTAAAAAATCAAGTTATCACCTTATAGGTCTAACAAATACTGACAGAGGTCCTATAGCAGTACAGTTCTGTTTGCCATCATATATGCTTCAAGATAAAATATTCTGTTACCTTGTATGTAGCATGGTTTTAGAATTATTAATGCAAATATGAACAGGCAATATTTGACGTCTAGAGGTGCAGTAGGATGTAACTGTAGAAATGTCTGGAGACGTCACTCGGCTGTAATGAGTTGCAAACTCCACTATACAAGTATGGTTTTAACATGTCTTAATGTGATCTCATAGTAGATGACATCATCAAAGGCCATCGGGAACACCAGCTTGGGAGGCCTGCATAGGCACATCAGTCCTTTTGTGTCATCTGAGGCTAGTACACTAGCAGTAGTATAATGTTTAGAAGCCATAGCTGTGTAACAGCACAAATCCCTTATTAAGCGTATTTGGATGTTTTCCTTTGGCAGTCAAGCCTGTCAGTACAATATTATTGCCATGTTCGTCAGGGAGCACACAGCATTATTACACCTTTGTTTTGCATTAAGTGCATGTGTTGTAGAATTAAGGAGATCCCATGGTTGTACTGATTGTTATTGAGATTGGTTGTGAAGAAATACATATGCATGTCTATTAACTGTCTGTATGGATCGTTATACTGTGCCCTCAATTTGAAATGTTTCCACATCTTGAAAATATAGAACAGTAAGAACTCAGATCTATGAATGCGATGTAATAGTTGACATACCTCCCAACCTCATAGAGCAGAAAATCTGCACAAAGCCATAATTAATGTGATGAATGTTGAAATATTGCCTTTACAAACCTGAAATATTGATGGAATAACAGGTTTTGCATTAGAATTCATTTTCTGAAAGGTATGACATCCATAAATGAAATGTATGCCATTATTTTCTGACTTTATTCTTAGTTATTTAGCAATAATGTTGTATAAACCAACATATTATGGAGAACAGACTACAAAACTTATGTTAAAATAGGGATCTTCCTCATTAATCTGGACAGTTTAGAGCTATGGTAGTTATGCATAATGAAAATGCACAAGTATTGCACTTAGTGTACACGCATGCCCATTTTACTCCTCTACCTATTTGTGTGATAAGCAGTGTGCAAAAACGGGGTCAGGCTGACCCACAATGGGGAGGTATTATCATCACCCCATGAAAGTCGCGGTCGGGCTGACCCATAATGGGGGGTATTATCACCCAGTGAAATTCAGTGTCAGGCTGACCCATAATGGGGGGGTATTGTCATCCCATGAAAGTCGGGGCCAGGCTGACCCATAATGGGGGGTATTATAATCACCCCGAGAAAGTCTGGGTTGGGCTGACCCATAATGTGGGTATTATTGTCACCCCGTGAAAGTCGGGGGCGGGCTGACACATAATGGGGAGTATTATCGTCACCCCGTGAAAGTCGGGGTCAGGCTGAACCATAATGGGGGGTATTATTGTCAACTCATGAAAATCGGGGTCGGGCTCACCCGTAATCGGGGGATATTATCTTCACCCCATAAAAGTCGGTGTCGGGCTGACCCATAATTGGTGGGATATTGTCACCCCGTGAAAGTTGGGGTCGGTCTGACCCATAATGGGGGGGTATTAACACCCCATGAAAGTCGGGGTCGGGTTGACCCATAACGGGGGGTATTATCATCACCCAGTGAAATTCGGTGTCGGGCTGACCCATAATGGGGGGTATTATTGTCACCCCATGAGTCGGGGTCAGGCTCACCCATAATGGGGGTGTTATCATTACCCCGTGAAAGTCGGGGTCGGGCTGACCCGTAATGGGGGGTATTATCATCACCCCATGAAAGTCGGGGTCGAGCTCACCCGTAATGGGGGGTATTATCATCACCCCATAAAAATCGGGGTCAGGCTGACCCATAATGGGGGTATTTTCATTACCCCGTGAAAGTCGGGGTCGGGCTGACCTGTAATGGGAGGGTATTATCACCCCGTGAAAGTCAAGGTCGAGCTGACCCATAATGGGGGGTATTATCATCACTCCGTGAAAGAAGGGTCAGGCTGAACTGTAATAGGGGGGTTTTATCGTCAGCCCGTGAAAGTCGGGGTCGGGCTGACCCATAATGGGGGGGTATTATCATCATCCCGTGAAAGTCGGGCTGACCCGTAATGGGTATTATCACCACCCCTTGAAAGTCAGGGTCGGGCTGACTCGTAATGGGGGGTATTATCACCCTGTGAAAGTCGAGGATGGGCTGACCTGTAATGGTGGGTATTATCGTCACCCCTTAAAAGTCTGGGGCGGGCTGACCCATAAGGGGGTATTATCATTACCCCATGAAAGTCTGGGTCAGGCTGACCCGTAATGGGGGTATTATCATCACCCCATATAAGTCGGGGTTGGGCTGACCCATAGTGGGGGGTATAATCATCACCCCGGGAAAGTCGGGCTTGGGCTGACCCGTAATGGGGGTATTATCACCCCATCAAAGTCGGGGTCGGGATGACCCATAATGGGGAGTATTATCATCACCCCATAAATGTCGAAGTCTGGCTGACCTGTTATGGGGAGTAAAATCATCACTCCATGAAAGTCAGGGTTGGGCTGACCCATAATGGAGGGGTATTATAGTCACCTCATGAAAGTCAGGGTCATGCTGACCCGTAATGAGGGGGTATTATCATCATGCTGTGAAAGTCGGGGTCGGGCTGACCCATAAATGGGCATATTATCGTCAGCCCAAGAAAGTCGGGTCAAGCTGACACGTAATGGGGGGTACTATCATCACCCCATGAAAGTCCGGGTCGGGCTGACCAGTAATGGTGGGTATTATCATCACCCCGTGAAAGTCGGGGTCAGGCTGACCCATAATGGGGGTACTATCTTCACCCTGTGAAAGTCAGGGTCAAGCTGACCCGTAATGGGGGTATTATCATCACTCCATGAAAGTCGGGGTCAGGCTGACCCGTAATGGGGGGTATTATCATCACTCCGTGAAAGTCGGGGTCGGGCTGACCCGTAATGGGAGGTGGTATCATCACCCTGTGAAAGTTGGGGTCGGGCTGACCCATAATAGCGGGGTATTATTGTCACGCCGTGAAAGTCAGGGTCAGGCTGACCCGTAATGGGGGGTATTATCGTCACCTTGTGAATGTTGGGGTTGGGCTGACCCATAATGGGGGTATTATCATCACCCTGTGAATGTTGGGGTCGGGCTGACCCGTAATGGGGGGTATTATCGTCATCACATGAAAGTCGGGGTCGGGCTGACCCGTAATGGCGTATTATTGTCATCACGTGAAAGTTGGCATCGGGCTGACCCGTAATGGGGGTGTATTATTGTCACCACGTGAAAGTCAGGGTCGGGCTGACCCATAAACGGGGGTATTATCATCACCCAGTGAAAGTCGGGGTGACCCATAAAAGAGGGGTATTATCTTCACCCCATGAAAGATGGGGTCGGGCTGACCCGTAATGGGGGGTTATTAATGTTACCCGGGGAAAGTCGGGGTCGAGATGACCCATAATGGGGGGGATATTAATAGTAATTAAATTACATATAGGATAGAAAATATAATGTTAAGCTGCCCTCTGGTGGAAATTCATATTATTGAACATAAAACTTTCAGATAAAATCTTTTAAATAATATATTAGAATGTCATTCCAACAGTTTAAAATTGATAAAAATAATAATAATAAAAAATATATAAATAGAATGCCTCTGGTAATAATCTATTTAGATGCAGTTTGTATTATAATTTAGCTGCCCTTAATTTCAAAATAGGTGTAATACTTGTGTGTTCATTCAACCCTGGTGGGTTGTATACCTCCAGTGTTACCTGCCACCAGAGCTTCCCTATATTTAATTTTCTCTTCCTAGGGACCTCCTCTTATATCTCTGTGTGTGTGTTCTAACACCATAAATCTAAAATTGGCTCCTGTGCATTCTTTAGTATGCTTAAAGCATTTGTATCCTTACAATTCTTAATATCATTAAAATGTTCGTATATCCTTTTTTTTTAATTTTCTGTTTTTCCTATATAGAAAGAGTTACAAATCACACAGGTAGCCTTATAAATTAGTCCCATGGAATCACAATTATAATAATTCTTATTGTTAATAATCCACCTATCTCTACTTGCTATATAAAGCCTATCTGAATTCAAGATATAAGGGCATTGGGAGCATCTACCACACTTACAGGTACCCATCTTTTTTACATTCTGTGTGGTCATAGTATTCCTACTTTCTAGAATATTTCTAATACTTTGGGCATTTTTATATACTATTTTTGCTGAGATTCCTTCTAATTTGTCTATATCTGTGATGTTAATGAACCTATCCCATTCTTTGGAAAATATCCTTCTAATATTATTATTAAGCGCATTATATTCTAGAGTCAGTGTCCTCTTCACTTCTCTCTTGATCTTTTGTTTGCTCTGTTTCAAAATTAATTACCTTCACAATAGGGGTATATATATCACTCCTTCCCCTTTCTATTTCCTGCCTTATTTCCTTAACAAGCTTAGTGGGGTATCCCCTATCCACAAACATTTTCTCGAAGTTCACATTCTTTAAAAAAATCATCTTGGGAACTTGTCATTCGACTACCTCTCACAAATTGTCCTTTAATAATATTCCTCTTACAATGCAGGGGGTGTGCACTATCATAGTGTAAATAGGTGTTACAATATGTAGGTTTTCTATATACTTTTGTCTCTAAACCATTCCCCTGCTTATAAATTTCCAGATCTAGGTATTGTAGACTTCTATCAGATACTGTATAGGTAAATTTCAAAAACTCAGTAGTTTTATTTAGGTAAGCCATAAACTCCTTGAACTTCTCATATCCACCAGTCCAAAATAGGACTATATTGTCCAGAAATCTGCGATAAAGTACCCAATGGGAGCTGAACTGTGAATTTAATACATATTTCTCTTCCCATTTAGCTAATACTAAGTTAGCATAAGTTGGGGCACAAGCAGCTCCCATGGCTACTCCTTGTGTTTGCCTAAAAAATTCACCGTTAAAATATAAAAAATTATTCTTTAATACCATTTCCATCAACCAAACATTCACTTGTTTTTCATTGTTGGTTAGGTTGCCACTTTCATACAGTATTTCTTCAAACATATATGTACCTTGAGTACAGGGGATGGAGGAAAATAGATCAACTACATCTATGGTAATGAATAATATATTTTCAGAATAATTAACTCCAGAAATAACTTTTAACAAGTCCCAAGAATCCTTTAATATATGTTTTCTTTCTACCCATAGTTTTTTAACCTTAATGTCAATATATTTAGCTAGTGGATGAGTTTTAGATCCATCAGCTGAAACTATGGGTCTTAGTGGGGGGGTCAAGTTTGTTTTTATGGATTTTTGGGATTCCAAAAATCGAGGGAATTTTAGGTTTCTCTACTTTTAAAAATAGATAAGTGTCTTGGTTTATAAGTCCCTCATGTAACATGTCTTTTAAATTTATATCAAATTTGTTATAAGCAATATTGATCTCATTTTTAGAAACTTGATTATATTTAGAACTGTCCCAAAGAATACTATACATTCTACTATCATATTCTATTTTGTCCATGATAACCACACCACCCCCTTTATCTGGTTTCATGATTCTTAAATTGGGATCATTTCTCATCTCATATAACAACTGTCTCTCTCTTTTCCCCAGATTAGTTTGATATTTAATACTATCTTTTTATTTTCTAATCTCCCTTTCAATTATTTTTTCTAAATTCTTTAATTGGGGGTGTATAGGTGCATTATACACGGTTCTATGTTTCAAAACAGGGATAGGTTCATTTTTGTTGTTAGAAAACAAAATTTTCAAATTAATTTTTCTTAAAAATATCCTAATATCCAAAAGCGATTTGGCTAGATCTCCCTTGGTGTAAGCAATAAACTTTAATACTTTGGATAAGAGTCTAAAATGTTCTTTCTCTAAAACTAAATGACTAAAATTATAGATAGTAAAATTATCGAAGGACCACCTGTTACCCACATTAGTGATGTCCATATATTCAGGGTGGTTGGGTACTACTAGTACCTCCCCCTCCCTCACCCCCCATGGAAAATTTGTTTGCCTATTCCCTTGCTTGTTCATCAGCCTTTCTGACCTTCTCAATGGGGGAAATTCATTCTCATATTCATAAGCATCTTCAATGGAATTGTTTTCCTCTTCATTCGCTGAGAGTCCTTTTCTATCATCTTCCTTATAATATACATCCCTAGGGTATCGCTTGTGTGGTGGATTAGGGTAACTCAAGTTATGATTATACTCATAAATATCTCTATCCATTTTCTTTATTTTCCTTTGTATTAAATTCTCACTTTCTTTATATCTTTTCTTATGTTAAAATATTTTTCTTTCTTATTCTATAGAGAAAATTAGATCATTCTTAATACATTGGTCCAATACTTCTATATCCTTATGTATTTCATCTTGAATGTGTGTGTTTTCCCTTACAATCAATTTTAACACATCAATACCACATTTATTAAAAACCTCAATTAATTCTTTATAAAATAAAGAACCAGGAACAACATTTTTAGGAAACTTGAAAACACGTAGCCCTTTGGGCACAATTTCCCTTGAAATACATTCCATTAAATAAGTGTTTTCTATATCTAAAGTTCTGTATTTGTTCATTAATTTTGCAAGGGAGTTTAAGTTCTCCTGTTAGCCTGTACTTTTTTATCCTTATTATTGCATTTGAACACATATTTGAAATGTAACCAGTCTTTCATCTCCTGGTGTGGAGAAACAGTACCTTGTACCTCAGCGTTTTTTTGAGGTTTGTTAGTTCCAACACTTCCACATGGGCGAAATTGGTTCTTGCCATTCTCTAATAAGCCTTTTAATGCGCCCGGCATGTTGGCTGGGTTGAAACTGTCGATTGCAGGCTCTCAATGGATGCCAGTGTCTCCTCTTTCACCTATAAGCTCCACATTGGTATTAGTGTTCAAAAAAATCTCTTTTTGGTAACCCTTCGGTCCTTGAAGAGAATGTTATTGTATTCCTTTCCTGTGTGCCTACATGGGACGAGGCAACTGGTGTGAGCAAGTTGATAAGTTCAGTTAGTTGGCCAATCAATTTGTGTGTTAGCCCAAGGTCTTCCTGCGCTGTAGCTGCAGGGACCGCCTGCTTCTCCATTCCTCTTTCCACCAAATAAATGAAAAAAGTGGAGGTAGGTAAAAAAAAAACCTCCAACTTTGAATGCCAAACAAATCATAACAGAAGAGTGGAGAGCGAAAATTGTTGCCTCAAATCACTATTTTATTCAAACCACGTTGAACTCAAACAAAAAACGTAGATCACGCTACACTCAAACATTAATGCTCTTAACAGACGCGTTTTCGTCTGCAGGATCAGACTTCATCAGATGAACCATAAAGATAGCACATCCCTTTTATACCCTGACCAATAAATCAGTTAGTGTCCATGAATTAAAATATTTAATAATACCAATTTTCCGATTTACATATACAGTTATGTATCTGTTCAAAAAATAATAAATTCACTTCCCTAACCCATATAAAAACACCATCCTTACATTATATATATTGTAAGTTACCCTTCTGAAAACAATTTTATTACCATACATATTTAAAAATAGTAATTAAATTACATATAGATTAGAAAATATAAGCTGCCCTCTGGTGGAAATTCATATTATTGAACATAAAACTTTCAAATAAAATCTTTTGTATTATAGTTACCCCATGAAAGCCGGGCTGACCTGTAATAGGGGTAATTATCATCACTCCGTGAAAGTCAGGGTCAGGCTGACCCGTAATAGGGGGGGTATTATCGACACCCTGTGAAAGTCTGGGTCAGGCTAACCTGTCAATGGGGGTATTATCGTCACCCTGTGAAAGTCATGGTCAGGCTGACCCTTAATGGGAGGGGTATAATCATCACCCCATTGAAAGTCGGGGTCAGGCTGACCCATAATGGGGGGGAATTATCATTACCCTGTGAAAGTCGGGCTCGGGTGGACCCATAATTGGGGGCTATTATCGTCCTGTGAAAGTTGGGGTCAAGCTGGGGGTATTGTTATCACTCTGTGAAAGTCGGGGTCGGGCTGACCCATAATGGGGGGTATTATCATCCCATGAAAGTCGGGGTTGGGCTGAACCGTAATGGGGGTATTATCATCACCCCATGAAAGTCAGGGTCAGGCTGACCTGTAATGGGGGGTATTATTGTCACCCCATAAAAGTTGGGGTTGGGCTGACCTGTAATTTGGGGGTATTATCACCCCGTGAAAGTCGGGGTTGGGCTGACCCATAATGTGGGGTTATCATCATCCCATGAAAGTCGGGGTCGGGCTGACCCATAATGGGGGGTATTATCATCACCTCATGAAAGTTGGGGTTGGGCTGACCCATAATGTGGGGGTATTATCGTCATCCCATGAAAGCCGGGGTCGGGCTGACCCATAATGGGGGGTATTATCATCACCTCATGAAAGTCAGGGTCGGGCTGACCCATAATGGTGGGGTATTATCGTCACCCCATGAAAGTCAGGGTCAGGCTGACCCATAATGGGGGTTATCACCCCATGAAAGTCGGGGTGACCCGTAATGGGGGTTATCATCACCTCATGAAAGTCAGGGTCCGGCTGACCCATAATGGTGGGGTATTATCATCACCCCATGAAAGTTGGGGTTGGGCTGACCCGTAATGTGGGCTATTATCATCACCCTGTGAAAGTCGGGGTTGGGCTGAACAGTAATGGGGGTATTATCACCCCGTGAAAGACTGGGTCGGGCTGACCCATAATGGGGGATATTATCACCCTGTGAAATTTGGGGTCGAGCTAACCCGTAATTGGGGGGTATTATCACCCCATGAAAGTCAGGGTCGGGCCGACCTGTAATGGGGGATTATTATCACCCCATAAAAGTCGGGGTCGGGCTGACCCGTAATGTGGGGTATTATCGTCACCACATGAAAGTCGGGGTCGGGCTGACCCATAAATGGTATCACCCCATGAAAGTCGGGGTTGGGGTGACCCATAAATGGGGGTATTATCATCACCCCGTGAAAGTCAGGGTTGGGCTAACCCATAATGGGGGGGTACTATCATCACCCCATTAAAGTCGAGGTCGGGCTGACCCGTAATTTTGGGGTATTATCACCCAGTGAAAGTTGGGGTTGGGCTGACCCATATAGGGGGGTATTATCATCACCCAATGAAAGTCTGGGATGAGTGACCCGTACTGTGGGGGTATTATCACCCCGTGGAAGTCGCGGTCAGGCTGACCTGTAATGGGGGGGTATTATTGTCACCCCGTGAAAGTTGGGGTCAGGCTGACCTGTAATTTGGGGGTATCACCCTGTGAAAGTTGGGGTTGGGCTGACCCGTAATGGGGGGTATTATCGTCACCCAGTGAAAGTCGGTCGGGCTGACCCATAATGGGGGTATTATCGTCACACCGTGAAAGTCGGGGTCGGGCTGACCCGTAATGGGAGGGTATTATCACCCCCCCGGTGAAAGACGGTGTCGGGCTAACCCGTAATGGGGGGTATTATCATCATCCCGTGAAAGTCGGGGTCAGGCTGACACATGGGGGGTATTATCGTCATCCCATGAAAGTCTGGGTTGGGCTGACCTGTAATGGGGGGTATTATCATCACCCCGTGAAAGTCTGGGTCGGGCTGACCCATTATGGGGGTGTATTATCACCCCATGAAAGTCAGGATCGGGCTAACCCATAATGGGAAGTATTATCGTCACCCTGTGAAAGTCGGGGTCGGGCTGACCTGTAATGGGGGTTATCATCATCACCCCATGAAAGTTGTGGTCGGGGTGACCCGTAATGGGGGGTATTATCGTCACCTCATGAAAGTCGGGGTCCGGCTGACCTGTAATGGTGGGGTATTATCGTCACCCCATGGAACATTGGGGTTGGGCTGAACAGTAATGGGGGGTATTACCCCGTGAAAGTCGGGGTCGGGCTGATCCATAATAGGGGGTATTATCATAATCACGTGAAAGTCTGGTTCGGGCTGACCCGTAATGGGGGCATATTATTGTCATCATGTGAAAGTCGGGGTCGGGCTGACCCAAAATGGGGGGTATTATCATCACCCCATGAAAGTTAGGGTTGAGCTGACCCAAAATGTGAGGTATTAACATCACCCCGTGAAAGTCGGGATCAGGCTGACCCATAATAGGGGGGTATTATCATCTCCCCGTGAAAGTCTGGGTCGGGCTAACCCATAATGGGGGTATTATCGTCACCCTGTGAAAGTCAGGGTCGGGCTGACCCATAATGGGGGAGTATTATCATCACTCCATGAAAGTCGGAGTTGGGCTGACCCGTAATGGGAGGTATTATCATCACCCTGTGAAAGTCGGGGTCGGGCTGACCCATAATAGTGGGGTATTATTGTCACGCCATGAAAGTCGAGGTCAGGGTGACCCGTAATGGGGGGTATTATCATCACTCCGTGAAAGTCGGGGTTGGGCTGACCCATAATGGGAGGTATTATCATCACCCTGTGAAAGTCGGGGTCAGGCTGACCCATAATGGGGGGTATTATTGTCACCTTGTGAATGTCAGGGTCGGGCTGACCCGTAATAGGGGGTATTATCATAATCACGTGAAAGTCTGGTTCGGGCTGACCCGTAATGGGGGCATATTATTGTCATCATGTGAAAGTCGGGGTCGGGCTAACCCGTAATGGGGGTGTATTACTGTCACCATGTGAAAGTCAGGGTCGGGCTGACCCATAAATGGGGGTACTATCATCAGCCCGTGAAAGTCGGAGTTGGGGTGACCCATAATAGGGGGTATTATCTTCACCCCATGAAAGTCGGGGTCAGGCTGACCCGTAATGGGGGGTATTAACATTACCCGGGGAAAGTCAGGGTCGAGCTGACCCATAATGGGGGGATATTAATAGTAATTAAATTGCATATAGGATAGAAAATATAATGTTAAGCTGCCCTCCGGTGGAAATTCATATTATTGAACATAAAACTTTCAGATAAAATCTTTTAAATAATATATTAGAATGTCATTCCAACAGTTTAAAATTGATAAAAATAATAATAATAAAAAATATATAAATAGAATGCCTCTGGTAATCTATTTAGATGCAGTTTGTATTATAATTTAGCTGCCCTTAATTTCAAAATAGGTGTAATACTTGTGTGTTCATTCAACCCTGGTGGGTTGTATGCCTCCAGTGTTACCTGCCACCAGAGCTCCCTATATTCAATTTTCTCTTCCCAGGGACCTCCTCTTATATCTCTCTGTGTGTGTTCTAACACCATAAATCTAAAATTGGCTCCTGTGCATTCTTTAGTATGCTTAAACAAAGCATTTGTATCCTTACAATTCTTAATATCATTAAAATGTTCGTATATCCTTCTTTTTAATTTTCTGTTTTTCCTATATAGAAAGAGTTACAAATCACACAGGTAGCCATATAAATTAGTCCCATGGAATCACAATAATAATAATTCTTATTGTTAATAATCCACCTATCTCTACTTGCTATATAAAGCCTATCTGAATTCAAGATATAAGGGCATTGGGAGCATCTACCACACTTACAGGTACCCATCTTTTTTACATTCTGTGTGGTCATAGTATTCCTACTTTCTAGAATATTTTTAATACTTTGGGCATTTTTATATACTATTTTTGCTGAGATTCCTTCTAATTTGTCTATATCTGTGATGTTAATGAACCTGTCCCATTCTTTGGAAAATATCCTTCTAATATTATTATTAAGCGCATTATTTTCTAGAGTCAGTGTTAGCTGAAAATCCTCTTCACTTCTCTCTTGATCTTTTGTTTGCTCTGTTTCAAAATTAATTACCTTCACAATAGGGGTATATATATCACTCCTTCCCCTTTCTATTTCCTGCCTTATTTCCTTAAGCTTAGTGGGGTATCCTCTATCCACAAACATTTTCTCTAGAAGTTCACATTCTTTAAAAAAATCATCTTGGGAACTTGTCATTCGACTACCTCTCACAAATTGTCCTTTAATAATATTCCTCTTACAATGCAGGGGGTGTGCACTATCATAGTGTAAATAGGTGTTACAATATGTAGGTTTTCTATATACTTTTGTCTCTAAACCATTACCCTGCTTATAAATTTCCAGATCTACGTATTGTAGACTTCTATCAGATACTGTATAGGTAAATTTCAAAAACTCAGTAGTTTTATTTAGGTAAGCCATAAACTCCTTGAACTTCTCATATCCACCAGTCCAAAATAGGACTATATCATCCAGAAATCTGCGATAAAGTACCCAATGGGAGCTGAACTGTGAATTTAATACATATTTCTCTTCCCATTTAGCTAATACTAAGTTAGCATAAGTTGGGGCACAAGCAGCTCCCATGGCTACTCCTTGTGTTTGCCTAAAAAATTCACCATTAAAATATAAAAAAATATTCTTTAATACCATTTCCATCAACCAAACATTCACTTGTTTTTCATTGTTGGTTAGGTTGCCACTTTCATACAGTATTTCTTCAAACATATATGTACCTTGAGTACAGGGGATGGAGGAAAATAGATCAACTAGATCTATGGTAATGAATAATATATTTTCAGAATAATTAACTCCAGAAATAACTTTTAACAAGTCCCAAGAATCCTTTAATATGTTTTCCTTCTACCCATAGTTTTTTAACCTTAATGTCAATATATTTAGCTAGTGGATGAGTTTTAGATCCATCAGCTGAAACTATGGGTCTTAGTGGGGGGTCAAGTTTGTTTTTATGGATTTTTGAGATTCCAAAAATCGAGGGAATTTTAGGTTTCTCTACTTTTAAAAATAGATAAGTGTCTTGGTTTATAAGTCCCTCATGTAACATGTCTTTTAAATGTATATCAATTTTGTTATAAGCAATATTGATCTCATTTTTAGAAACTTGATTATATTTAGAACTGTCCCAAAGAATACTATACATTCTACTATCATATTCGATTTTGTCCATGATAACCACACCACCCCCTTTAACTGGTTTCATGATTCTTAAATTGGGATCACTTCTCATCTCATATAACTGTCTCGCTTTTTTCCCCAGATTAGTTTGATATTTAATACTATCTTTTTCTTTTCTAATCTCCCTTTCAATTATTTTTTTCTAAATTCTTTAATTGGGGGTGTATAGGTGGGTTATACACGGTTCTACATTTCAAAACAGGGATAGGTTCATTTTTGTTAGAAAATAAAATTTTCAAATTAATTTTTCTTAAAAATATCCTAATATCCAAAAGCAATTTGGCTAGATCTCCCTTGGTGTAAGGAATAAACTTTAATCCTTTGGATAAGAGTCTAAAATGTTCTTTCTCTAAAATGAAATGACTAAAATTATAGATAGTAAAATTATTGAAGGACCACCTGTTACCCACATTAGTGATGTCCGTATATTCAGGGTGGTTGGGTACTACTAGTACTTCCCCCTTAGTGATGTCCGTATATTCAGGGTGGTTGGGTACTACTAGTACTTCCCCCTCCCTCTTCTCCCCCCCCCCATGGAAAATTTGTTTGCCTATTCCCTTGCTTGTTCATCCACCTTTCTGACCTTCTCAATGGGGGAAATTCATTCTCATATTCATAAGCATCTTCAATGGGAATGTTTTCCTCTTCATTCTCTGAGCGTCCTTTTCTATCATCTTCCTTATAATATACATCCCTAGGGTATCGATTGTGTGGTGGATTAGGGTAACTCAAGTTATGATTATACTCATAAATATCTCTATCCATTTTCTTTATTTTCCTTTGTATTAAATTCTCACTTTATCTATATCTTTTCTTATGTTAAAATATTTTTCTCTTTCTTCTTCTATAGAGAAAATTAGATCATTCTTAATACATTGGTCCAATACTTCTATATCCTTATGTATTTCATCTTGAATGCGTGTGTTTTCCATTACAATCAATTTTAACACATCAGTACCACATTTATTAAAAACCTCAATTAATTCTTTATAAAATAAAGAACCAGGAACAACATTTTTAGGAAACTTGAAAACACGTAGCCCTTTGGGCACAATTTCCCTTGAAATACATTCCATTAAATAAGTGTTTTCTATATCTAAAGTTCTGTATTTGTTCATTAATTTTGCAAGGGAGTTTAAGTTCTCCTGTTAGCCTGTACTTTTTTATCCTTATTATTGCATTTGAACACATATTTGAAATGTAACCAGTCTTTCATCTCCTGGTGTGGAGAAACAGTACCTTGTACCTCAGCGTTTTTTTGAGGTTTGTTAGTTCCAACACTTCCACATGGGCGAAATTGGTTCTTGCCATTCTCTGATAAGCCTTTTAATGCGCCCGGCATGTTGGCTGGGTTGAAACTGTCGATTGCAGGCTCTGAATGGATGCCAGTGTCTCCTCTTTCACCTATAAGCTCCACATTGGTATTAGTGTTCAAAAAAATCTCTTTTTGGTAACCCTTCGGTCCTTGAAGAGAATGTTATTGTATTCCTTTCCTGTGTGCTTACAAGGGACGAGGCAACTGGTGTGAGCAAGTTGATAAGTTCAGTTAGTTGGCCAATCAATTTGTGTGTTAGCCCAAGGTCTTCCTGCGCTGTAGCTGCAGGGACCGCCTGCTTCTCCATTCCTCTTTCCACCAAATAAACGAATAAAATGAAAAAAGTGGGAACTTGTCATTTGACTACCTCTCACAAATTGTCCTTTAATAATATTCCTCTTACAATGCAGGGGGTGTGCACTATCATAGTGTAAATAGGTGTTGCAATATGTAGGTTTTCTATATACTTTTTTTCTATATACTTTTGTCTCTAAACCATTCCTCTGCTTATAAATTTCCAGATCTAGGTATTGTAGACTTCTATCAGATACTGTATAGGTAAATTTCAAAAACTATTTATTTAGGTAAGCCATAAACTCCTTGAACTTCTCATATCCACCAGTCCAAAATAGGACTATATCGTCCAGAAATCTGCAATAAAGTACCCAATGGGAGCTGAACTGTGAATTTAATACATATTTCTCTTCCCATTTAGCTAATACTAAGTTAGCATAAGTTGGGGCACAAGCAGCTCCCATGGCTACTCCTTGTGTTTGCCTAAAAAATTCACCATTAAAATATAAAAAAATTATTCTTTAATACCATTTCCATCAACCAAACATTCACTTGTTTTTCATTGTTGGTTAGGTTGCCACTTTCATACAGTATTTCTTCAAACATATATGTACCTTGAGTACAGGGGATGGAGGAAAATAGATCAACTACATATATGGTAATGAATAATATATTTTCAGAATAATTAACTCCAGAAATAACTTTTAGCAAGTCCCAAGAATCCTTTAATATACGTTTTCTTTCTACCCATAGTTTTTTAACCTTAATGTCAATATATTTAGCTAGTGGATGAGTTTTAGATCCATCAGCTGAAACTATGGGTCTTAGTGGGGGGTCAAGTTCATTTTTATGGATTTTTGGGATTCCAAAAATCGAGGGAATTTTAGGTTTCTCTACTGTTAAAAAAATAGATAAGTGTCTTGGTTTATAAGTCCCTCATGTAACATGTCTTTTAAATTTATATCAAATTTGTTATAAGCAATATTGATCTCATTTTTAGAAACTTGATTATATTTAGAACTGTCCCAAAGAATACTATACATTCTACTATCATATTTGATTTTGTCCATGATAACCACACCACCCCCTTTATCTGGTTTCATGATTCTTAAATTGGGATAATTTCTCATCTCATATAACAACTGTCTCTTTTCCCCAGATTAGTTTGATATTTAATACTATCTTTTTCTTTTCTAATCTCCCTTTCAATTATTTTTTCTAAATTCTTTAATTGGGGGTGTATAGTCATATCCTGACTAACCCCCATTGTTTGTAGCTGAACTATCTTTTCTCTTCTCTCTACATATTCCTCTGGTAGTATGCTGTAACCTCCTTTTGTTCCAGATCTATCCACCTTGTAATCTAAACCCTCTTTACCTACTACTATATTTACACCTCTCTAAGGGGCCAATCGAAAATTTTATATTAACATCTTTTCTGCCTGTATTTGATTACATCCACAGTATGACTTTGCGACCTGAGACTCCAGTCGTGTAAAAAAAAAAAAAAAAAAAAAAAAACTTTTTGCTCCTCACTTGTTTTTTAATATAACCAGTTGTACTATTATGTAACAATGTAGTTCTCATGTATATAACTAACTCTCAATGTGGAGCTTTTCTCCCAGGGCCTCTGCTGAAAATGGACATGTATCCAGTCGGATTATCCCGGTCAACAAATGTAAAATAAAATAAATAAAGTATAGGTGGGTTATACACGGTTCTACATTTCAAAACCGGGATAGGTTCATTTTTGTTGTTAGAAAACAAAATTTCCAAATTATTTTTTCTTAAAAATATCATAATATCCAAAAGCGATTTGGCTAGATCTCCCTTGGTGTAAGGAATAAACTTTAATCCTTTGGATAAGAGTCTAAAATGTTCTTTCTCTAAAACTAAATAACTAAAATTATAGATAGTAAAATTATCGAAGGACCACCTGTTACCCACATTAGTGATGTCCGTATATTCAGGGTGGTTGGGTACTACTAGTACCTCTCCCCCCCTCCATGGAAAATTTGTTTGCCTATTCCCTTGCTTGTTCATCAGCCTTTCTGTCCTTCTCAATGGGGGAAATTCATTCTCATATTCATAAGCATCTTCAATGGGAATGTTTTCCTCTTCATTCTCTGAGGGTCCTTTTCTATCATCTTCCTTATAATATACATCCCTAGGGTATCTCTTGTGTGGTGGATTAGGGTAACTCAAGTTATGATTATACTCATAAATATCTCTATCCATTTTCTTTATTTTCCTTTGTATTAAATTCTCACTTTCTTTATCTATATATTTTCTTATGTTAAAATATTTTTCTCTTTCTTCTTCTATAGAGAAAATTAGATCATTCTTAATACATTGGTCTAATACTTCTATATCCTTATGTATTTCATCTTGAATGTGTGTGTTTTCCCTTACAATCAATTTTAACACATCAATACCACATTTATTAAAAACCTCAATTGATTCTTTATAAAATAAAGAACCAGGAACAACATTATTAGGAAACTTGAAAACACGTAGCCCTTTGGGCACAATTTCCCTTGAAATACATTCCATTAAATAAGTGTTTTCTATATCTAAAGTTCTGTATTTGTTCATTAATTTCACAAGGGAGTTTAAGTTCTCCCTATATGTATTGTTGTTAGCCTGTACTTTTTTATCCTTATTATTACATTTGAACACATATTTGAAATGTAACAAGTCTTTCATCTCCTGGTGTGGAGAAACAGTACCTTGTACCTCAGCGTTTTTTTTGAGGTTTGTTAGTTCCAACACTTCCACGTGGGCAAAATTGGTTCTTGCCATTCTCTAATAAGCCCTTTAATGCACCCGGCATGTTGGCTGGGTTAAAACTGTCGATTGCAGGCTCTGAATGGATGCCGGTGTCTCCTCTTTCACCTATAAGCTCCACATTGGTATTAGTGTTCAAAAAATCCCTTTTTGGTAACCCTTCGGTCCTTGAGGAGAATGTTATTGTATTCCTTTCCTGTGTGCCTACAAGGGAAGAGGCAACTGGTGTGAGCAAGTTGATAAGTTCAGTTAGTTGGCCAATCGATTTGCGTGTTAGCCCAAGGTCTTCCTGTGCCGTAGCTGCAGGGACCGCCTGCTTCTCCATTCCTGTTTCCACCAAATAAACGAATAAAATGAAAAAAGTGGAGGTAGGTAAAAAAAAAAAACTCCAACCTTGAATGCCAAACAAATCCTAAAAGAAGAGTGGAGAGCGGAAATTGTTGCCTGAAATCACTATTTTATTCGAACCACGTTGAACTCGAACAAAAAATGTAGCTCACGCTACACTCGAACATTAATGCTATTAACACACGCGTTTTCGTCTGCAGGATCAGACTTCATCAGATGAACCATAAAGATAACACATCCCTTTTATACCCTGACCAATAAATCAGTGTCCATGAATTAAAATATTTAATACCAATTTTCCGATTTACATATACAGTTATGTATCTGTTCAAAAAATAATAAATTCACTTCCCTAACCCATATAAAAACACCATCCTTACAATTTTATTACCATACGTATTTAAAAATAGTAATTAAATTACATATAGGATAGAAAATATAATGTTAAGCTTCCCTCTGGTGGAAATTCATATTATTGAACATAAAACTTTCAGATAAAATCTTTTGTATTATAGTTACCCCATGAAAGTCGGGCTGACCTGTAATAGGGGTAATTATTGTCACTCCGTGAAAGTCAAGGTCAGGCTGACCCATAATAGGGGGGGTATTATCGACACCCTGTGAAAGTCGAGGTCAGGTTGACCTGTCAATGGGGGTATTATCACCCCGTGAAAGTCGTCGTCAGGCTGACCCATAATGGGGGGTATAATCATCACCCCATGGAAAGTCGGGGTCAGGCTGACCCATAATGGGTGGGAATTATTGTCACCCTGTGAAAGTCAGGGTCGGCTGACCGGTAATGGGGAAATTATCATTACCCTGTGAAAGTCGGGGTCGGGCTGACCCATAAATGGGGGTATTATCATCATCCCTTGAAAGTCGGGGTTGGGCTGACCCATAATGTGGGGTATTATCGTCACCCCGTGAAAGTCAGGGTTGGGCTGACCCATAAGGGGGGGTATTATCATCACCCCATGAAAGTCGGGGTCGGGCTGACCTGTAATTTGGGGGCATTATCATCACCCCGTGAAAGTTGGGGTCAGGCTGACCCGTATTGGGGGTATTATCGTCACCCAATGAAAGTCGGGGACGAGTGACCCATACTGGTGGGGGAATTATCGTTACCCCTTGAAAGTCTGGGTCAGGCTCACCCGTAATGGGGAGGAATTATAGTCACCCTGTGAAAGTCGGGGTCGGGCTGACCAGTAATTGGGGAATTATCACACAGTGAAAGTCGGGGTCTGGCTGACCAGTAATGGGGGGCTTTTATCACACCGTGAAAGTTGGGGTTAGACTGACCCGTAATTGGGGGGGGGTATTATCACACTGTGAAAGTCGGGGTCGGGCTGACTAGTAATGGGGGGTATTATCGTTACCCTTGAAAGTCGGGGTCGGGCTGACCGGTAATGGGGGAGTATTATTGTCACCCCGTGGAAGTCGAGGTCGGGCTGACACGTAATCGGTGGGTATTATCGTCACCTCTTGAAAGTCGATGTCGGGCTGACCCGTAATGGAGAGGTATTATCATCTCCCCATAAAAGTCGGGGTTGTGCTGACCCAAAATGGGGGTATTATCGTCACCCCGTGAAAGTCAGGGTCGAGCTGACCTGAAATGTGGGGTATTAACATCACCCCGTGAAAGTCGGTGTCGGGCTGACCTGTAATAGGGGGGTATTATCGTCAGCTCGTGAAAGTCAGCGTCGGGCTGAACCATAATGGGGGGGATTATCATCACCCAGTGAAAGTCGGGGTCAGGCTGACCCATAATGGGGAGGTATCATCACCCCATGAAAGTCGCGGTCGGGCAGACCCATAATGGGGGGGTATTATCATCACCTAGTGAAATTCGGTGTCGGGCTGACCCATAATGGGGGGGTATTATCATCACTCCATGAAAGTCGGGGCCGGGATGACCCGTAATGGGGGGTATTATAATCATCCCGAGAAAGTCGGGGTCGGGCCGACCCATAATGGGGGTATTATTGTCACCCTGTGAAAGTCGGGGTCGGGCTGAACCATAATGGGGGATATTATTGTCAAACTGTGAAAATCGGGGTCGGGCTCACCTGTAATCGGGGGATATTATCATCACCCCGTGAAAGTTGGGGTTGGGGCGACCCATAATGGGGAGGTATTATCGTCACTCCATAAAAGTCGGCATCGGGCTGACCCATAATTGGGGGGGTATTATCATCACCCCATGAAAGATGGGGTCGATCTGACCCATAATGGGGAGTATTATCAACACCCCATGAAAGTCGGGGTCGGGCTAACCTGTAACGGGGGGTATTATCATCACCCAGTGAAATTCAGTGTCAGGCTGACCCATAATGGGGGGTATTATTACCCCATGAAAGTTGGGGTCAGGCTGACCTATAATGAGGGTATTATTACCCCGTGAAAGTCTGGTTCGGGCTCACCCATAATGGGGGGTATTATCACCCCATAAAAATCGGAGTCAGGCTGACCCATAATGGGGGTATTTTCATTACCCCATGAAAGTCGGGGTCAGGCTGACCCATAATGGGAGGGTATTATCATCACCCCGTGAAAGTCGGGGTCGAGCTGACAAGTAATGGGGGTATTATCGTCACTCCATAAAAGGGGTCAGGCTGTACAGTAATGGGGGGTTTTATAGTCAGCTCATGAAAGTCGCAGTCGGGCTGACCCATAATGAGGGGTATTATCATTACCCCGTGAAAGTCAGGGCTGACCCATAATGGTGGGTATTATCGCCACCCCTTGAAAGTCAGGGTCGGGCTGACTCATAATGGGGGGTATTATCATCACCCCGTGAAAGTCAGGGATGGGCTGACCCATAATGGTGGGTATTATCATCACCCCGTGAAAGTCGAGGTCGAGCTGACCCGTAACATGGGGTATTTCTGTCACCCCGTGAAAGTCAGGGTCGGGCTGACCAGTAATGGGGGGTATTATCATCACCCCGTGAAAGTCAGGGTCAGGCTGACACAATGGGAGGTATTATCATCACCCCATAAAAGTCGGGGTCAGGCTGACCCGTAATGGGGGTATTATCATCACCCCTTGAAAGATGGGCTCAGGCTGACCCGTAATGGGGGTATTATCGTCACCCCATATAAGTCAGGGTTGGGCTGACCCATAGTGGTTGGTATTATCATCACCCTGGGAAAGTCGGGGTTGAGCTGACCCGTAATGGGGGCATTATTGTCGCCCCGTGAAAGTCGGGGTCGGGCTGACCCATAATGGGGGGTATTATCATCACCCTGTAAAAGTCGTAGTCTGGCTGACCAGTAATGGGGGAGTATTATCGTCACCCCGTGAAAGTTGAGGTTGGGCTGACACATAATGGGGGGGTTATCATCACCCCTTGAAAGCTGGGGTCATGCTGACCCATAATGAGGGGGTATTATTGTCAACCCTTGAAAGTCGGTGGTCGGGCTGACCCGTAATGGGTATTATCGTCACCCCATGAAAGTCAGGGTCGAGCTGACCCATAATGAGGGGTATTTTTGTCACCTTGTGAAAGTCGGGGTCAGGCTGACCCATAATGGAGGGTATTATCGTTACCCCATGAAAGTCGGGGTCAGGCTGAACCGTAATGGGGGAATTGTCAGCCCGTGAAAGTCAGGCTGACCCGTAAAGGGGGATATTATCATCACCCCGTGAAAGTCGGGCTGACCCGTACTGGTGGGTATTGTCGTCAACCCTTGAAAGTCGGGGTCGGGCTGATCCGTAATGGTGGGTATTATCATCAACCTGTGAAAGTCGGGGTTGAGCTGACCAGTAATGGGGGTATTATCAACACCCCATGAAAGTTGGGGTCGGGCTGACCCATAATGGGGGGTATTATCATTACCCCGTGAAAGTCGGGGTCAGGCTTACCCGTAATCGGGGTATTATCATCACCCCATGAAAGTCAGGCTGACCCGTACTGGTGGGTATAATCATCACCCCTTGAAAGTCGGGGTCGGGCTGACTCATAATGGGGGGTATTATAGTCACCCCGTGAAAGTCGGGCTCGGGCTGACCCATAATGGTGGGTATTATCGTCACCCCGTGAAAGTCGAGTTCGAGCTGACCAGTAATGGGGGTATTATCACCCCGTGAAAGTCGGGGTCGGGCTGACCCATAATAGGGGGCTATCATCACCCCTTGAAAGTTGTGGTCGGGCTGACCCATAAATGGGGGTATTATCATCACCCCTCAAAAGTCTGGGTCGGGCCGACCCATAATGGGGGTATTACCCCATGAAAGTCGGGGTCAGGCTGACCCATAATGGGGGGTATTATCACCCCATATAAGTCGCGGTCGGGCTGACCCATAGTGGGGGGATATAATCGTCACCCCGGGAAAGTCAGGCTTGGGCGGACCCGTAATGGGGGTGTTATCACCCCGTGAAAGTCGGGGTCGGGCTGACCCATAATGGGGATTATTATCGTCACCCCGTAAACGTTGAAGTCTGGCTGACTCGTAATGGGGGGTATTATCACCTCATGAAAGTCAGGGTTGGGCTGACCCAT
Source organism: Protopterus annectens (assembly GCF_019279795.1). NCBI lineage: Eukaryota > Metazoa > Chordata > Ceratodontiformes > Protopteridae > Protopterus > Protopterus annectens. The sequence goes on along the minus strand of NC_056747.1, from coordinate 217,818,111 downwards.
AAAGGGAGGGTATTATTGTCACCTCGTGAAAGTCAGGGTCGGGCTGACCCGTAAATGGGCATATTATCGTCACCCCAAGAAAGTCGGGGTCGGGCTGACCCGTAATGGGGGATATCACCCCATGAAAGTCAGGGTCGGGCTGACCAATAATGGGGGTTATCATCACCCCGTGAAAGTTGGGGTCAAGCTGACACATAATGGGGGTATTATCACCCTGCGAAAATCGGAGTTGGGCTGACCCGTAATGGGGGGGTACTATCATCACCCTGTGAAAGTCGGGGTCAGGCTGACCCATAATGGGGGGTATTATCACTCCATGAAAGTCGGGGTCAGGCTGACCCATAATGGGGGGGTATTATCGTCACTCCGTGAAAGTTAGGGTCGGGCTGACCCGTAATGGGGAGGTATCACCCTGTGAAAGTCCAGGTCGGGCTGACCCATAATTGCGGGGTATTATTGTCATGCCATGAAAGTCGGGGTCAGGCTGACCCGTAATGGGGGGTATTATCATCACCTTGTGAATGTCGGGGTCGGGCTGACCCATAATGGGGGTATTATCACCCCCCTGTGAAAGTCAGGGTCGGGCTGACCCATAATGGGGGGTATCATCGTCATCACGTGAAAGTCGGGGTCAGGCTGACCCGTAATGGGGGTGTATTATCACGTGAAAGTTGGGGTCGGGCTGACCCATAATGGGGGTGTATTGTCACCATGTGAAAGTCAGGGTCGGGCTGACCCTTAAATGGGGGTATCATCATCACCCCATGAAAGTCGGGGTCGGGATGACCCATAATAGGGGGTATTAACTTCACCCCATGAAAGTCGGGGTCGGGCTGACCCATAATGGGGGGATATTAATTAACGTTACCCGGGGAAAGTCGAGGTCGGGCTGACCCATAATGGGGGGATATTATCGTCAACCAGTGAAAGTCGGGGTCAGGCTGACCCGTATTGAGGGGTTACTATCGTCATCCCATGAAAGTCTGGGTCGGGCTGACCCGTAACGTGGGAGTATTATCATCACCCCGTGAAAGTCTGGGTCAGGCTGACCCATAATGGAGGGGTATTATCATCACCCTGTGAAATTCGGGGATAGGCTGACCTGTACTGGGGGGATATAGTCACCCCATGAAAGTCGGGGTCAGGCTGTCCTGTAATGGGGGCATTTTCATCACCCCATCAAAGTCGGGGTCGAGCTGACCAGTAATAGGGGGAATTATCGTGACCCTGTAAAAGTTGGGGTCGGGCTGACCAGTAATGGGGGGAATTATCGTGACCCCATAAAAGTTGGGGTCGGGCTGTCCTGTAATAGGGGTAATAGTGACCCCATAAAAGTTGGGGTCAGGCTGTCCTGTAATAGGGGTAATAATCATCACTCCATGAAAGTCAGGGTCGGGCTGACCCATAATAGGGGGGGTATTATCGACACTCGTGAATGTCGGGGTCAGGCTGACCTGTCAATGGGGGTATTACCATCACCCTGTGAAAGTCGTGGTGAGGCTGACCCATAATGGGGGTATAATCGTCACCCCATGGAAAATTGGGGTCAGGCTGACCCATAATGGGGGGAATTATTGTCACCCTGTGAAAGTCAGGGTCGGGCTGACCGGTAATGGGGGAAATATCATTACCCTGTGAAAGTCGGGTTCAGGCTGACCAATAATTGGGGGCTATTATCATCACCCCATGAAAGTCGGGGTCAGGCTGACCCATAATGTGAGTGTATTATCATCACCCCTTGGGTGGGGCTGACCCGTAATTAGGGGTATTTCATCAACCCGTGAAAGTCGGGGTCAGGCTGACCAGTAATAGGGGGTATTGTCACCCCGTGAAAGTCGTTGTCAGGCTGCCCCATAATGGGGGGGGTATTATCGTCACCCCATAAAAATCAGGATCGGGCTGACCCGTAATGGGGGTATTATCATTACCCCGTGAAAGTCGGGATCAGGCTGATCCATAATGGGGGGTATTACCATCACCCCCTTGAAAGTCGGGATCTGGTTCGGGTTGACCCGTAATGGTGGTATTATAGTCACCCCGTGAAAGTCGAGGTCAGGCTGAACCGTAATGGGGGGGTATTATCACCCTGTGAATGTGGGGTATTATCGTCAACTCGTGAAAGTCGGGTCGGGCTTACCCACAATGGGGGGTATTATCGTAAACCCGTGAAAGTTGGGGTCAGGCTGACCCCTAATGGGGGGTATTATCATCACCCCCCCTGTGAGAGTCAGGGTCAGGCTGTCCCGTAATGGGGGGTATTATCGTCACCCTGTGAAAGTCTGGGTCAGGCTGACCCGTAATGGGGGTATCATCACCCCGTGAAAGTCTGGCTCGGGCTGACCCATAATGGGGGGTATCATCATCACCCCTTGAAAGTCAGGATCGGGCTGACCCGTAATGGGGGTTGTCACCCCATGAAAGTCGGGGTCGGGCTGACCCGTAATGGGAGGGTATTATCACCCTGTGAAAATAGTGGTCAGGCTGACCCGTAATGGGGGGTATTATCATCACCCCGTGAAAGTCTGGGTTGGGCTGACCCGTAATGGGGGTATTATAGTCACCCCATGAAAGTTGGAGTCGAGCTGACCTGTAATGGGGGGTATTATCATCACCCTGTGAAAGACGGGGTTGGGCTGACCCGTAATGGGGGTATTATCACCCCGTGAAAGTTGGGGTCAGGCTGAACCATAATGGGTATTATCTTCACCCTGTGAAAGTCAGGGTCGGGCTGACCAATAATGGGGGGTACTATCACCACTCTGTGAAAGTCGGGGTCGGGCTGACCGGTAATGGGGGAATTATCATTAACCCGTGAAAGTTGGGGTCGGGCTGACCCATAATTAGGGAGTTTTATCATCACCCCATGAGTCAGGGTCAGGCTGTCCAGTAATGGGGGTATTGTCATCTCCCCGTGATAGTCTGGGTTGGGCTGACCCATAATGGGGGGATATGATCATCACCCCGTGAAAGTCGGGGTCGGGCTGACCCATAATGGGGGTATTTTTTCACCCCGTGAAAGTCGGGGTCGGGCTGACCAGTAATAGGGGGTATTATCATCACCCCGTGAAAGTCAGGGTCGGGTTGACCTGTAATGGGGGTATTATCATCACTCCGTGAAAGTTGGGGTCAGGCTGAACCATGATGGGGGGTTATATCCTCACCCTGTGAACGTTGTGGTCAGGCTGCCAATAATGGGGGGTATAATTGTCACCCCGTGGAAAGTCGGGGTCAGGCTGACCCATAATGGGGAGAATTATTGTCACCCTGTAAAAGTCAGGGTCAGGCTGAACGGTAATGGGGGAATTATTATTACCCTGTGAAAGTCGGGGTCAGGCTGACCCGTAGTTGGGAGCTATTATCACCCCATGAAAGTCGGGGTCGGGCTGACCCATAATGGGGGTATTTTGTCACCCCGTGAAAGTCTGGGTCGGGCTGACCTGTAATGGAGGGAATTATCATCACCCAGTGAAAGTCAGGGTCTGGCTGACCCATAATGGGGGGGTATTATCGTCACTCCGTGAAAGCCGGGGTCAGGCTGACCCATAATGGGGGGGTATTATAGTCACCCGGTGAAAGTTGGAGTCGAGCTGACCTGTAATGGGGGTGTATTATCGTCACCCCGTGAAAGTTGGGGTTGGTCTGAACCATAATGGGGGGTATTATCACCCCATGAAAGTCGGGGTCAGGCTGACCCATAACGGGGGGTATTATCATCATCCAGTGAAATTCGGTGTTGGGCTGACCCATAATGGGGGATATTATCATCACCCCATGAAAGTCAGGGTCAGGCTGACCCATAATGTGGGTATTATCATTACCCCGTGAAAGGGTCAGGCTGACCTGTAATGGGGGGGTATTATCATCACCCCGTGAAAGTCTGGGTTGAGCTGACCCATAATGGGGGGGTATTATTGTCATCCTGAGAAAGTCAGGGTCGGGCAGATCCGTAATGTGGTTGTTTATAGTCACCCCATGAAAGTCGGGGTCGGGCTGACCCATAATGGGAGGTATTATCATCACCCCGTGAAAGTCAGGGTCGAGCTGACCTGAAATGGGGGGTATTATATCACCCCATGAAAGTCAGGGTCGGGCTGACCCGTAATAGGGGGTTATTACCATCTCCCCGTGAAAGACGGAGTTGGGCTAACCCATAATGGGGGTATTATCATCACCCTGTGAAAGTCTGGGTCGGGCTGACCCGTAATAGGGGAGTATTATCATCACCCCGTGAAAGTCGGTGTCGGGCTGACCCGTAATGGGGAGGTATTATCGTCTCCCCATAAAAGTCTGGGTCGGGCTGACACGTAATGGATGGTATTATCGTCACCCCATGAAAGTCGACGTCAGGCTGACCCATAATGTGGGGGATTATCATCACCCTGTGAAAGTTGGGGTCAGGCTGACCCATAATGGGGAGGTATCACCCCGTGAAAGTCGGGGTCGGGCTGAGCCGTAATGGGGGGGTATTATCATCACCCAGTGAAATTCGGTGTCGGGCTGACCCATAATGGGGGGGGTATTGTTACCCAATGAAAGTCGGGGCCAGGCTGACCCTTAATGGAGGTATTATAATCACCCCGAGAAAGTCGGGGTCAGGCTGACCTGTAATGGGGGTAGTATTGTCACCCCATGAAAGTCGGGGTTGGGCTGACCCGTAATGGGGAGTATTATCGTCACCTCATGAAAGTCGGGGTCGGGCTGAACCATAATGGGGATATTGTCAACCCGTGAAAATCGGGGTCAGGCTCACCCGTAATGAGGTATTATCGTCACCCCTTAATAGTCGGCATTGGGCTGACCCATAATTGGGGGGTATTATCACCCCGAGAAAGTTGGGGTCGGTCTGACCCATAATGGGGGGTATTATCACCCCATGAAAGTTGGGGTCGGGCTGACGCGTAATGGGGGGTATTATCATCACCCAGTGAAATTCGGTATCTGGCTTACCCATAATTAGGTGTATTATCGTCACCCCATGAAAGTCGAGGTCAGGCTGACCCATAATGGAGGTATTATCATTACCCCGTGAAAGTTGGGGTTGGGCTGACCCGTAATGAGGGGTATCGTCACCCCGTGAAAGTCGGGGTCAAACTGACCCGTAATAGGGGGTATTATCACCCCATAAAAATCTGGGTCAGACTGACCCATAATGGGGGTATTATCATTACCCCGTGAAATTCGGGGTTGGGCTGACCCATAATGGGGGGGTATTATCACGTGAAAGTTGGGGTCGAGCTGAACCGTAATGGGGGGTTTTATTGTCAGCCTGTGAAAGTCCTGTAATGGTGGGTATTATTGTCACCCCTTGACAGTCAGGGTCGGGCTGACTTGTAATGGGGGTATTATCGTCACCCCGTGAAAGTCGGGGTTGGGCTGACCAGTAATGGGGGGTATTATCACCCCGTGAAAGTCGGGGTCAGGCTGACCCATAATGGGAGTATTATCATCATCCCGTAAAATTCGGGGTCAGGCTGACCCATAATGGGGGTATTATCACCCCTTGAAAGTCGGTCTCGGGCTGACCCATAATGGGGGTATTATCGTCACCCCATATAAATCGGGGTCGGGCTGACCCATAGTGGGGGGGTATTATCATCACCCCGGGAAAGTCAGGGTCGAGCTGACCCAAAATGGGGGGTATTTTTGTCATCACGTGAATGTCTGGGTCGGGCTGACCCGTAATGGGGGGTATTACCTTCACCCTGTGAAAGTCGGGGTCAGGATGAACCGTAATGGGGGGGTTTAATAGTCAGCCTGTGAAAGTCAGGGTCGGGCTGACCCGTAATGGGGGATATTATCGTCACCCCTTGAAAGTCGGGGTCTGGTTGACCCGTAATGATGGGTATTATCACCCCATGAAATTCGGGGTCGAGCTGACCAGTAATGGGGGTATTATCAACACCCCGTGGAAGCCAGGGTTGGGCTAACACATAATGGGGGGTATTATCAGCACCCTGTGAAAGCCGAGGTTGGGCTGATGCATAATGGGGGGTATCAGCACCCCATGAAAGTCGGGGTCAGGCTTACCCATAATGGGGGTATTATCATCACCCTGTGAAAGTCAGGCTGACCAGTACAGGTGGGTATTATCACCCCTTGAAAGTCGGGGTTGGGCTGACTCGTAATGGGGGGGTATTATCGTCACCCCATGAAAGTCGGGCTCAGGCTGACCCGTAATGGTGGGTATTATCAACCTGTGAAAGTCGTGCTCAGGCTGACCCGTAATGGTGGGTATTATCATCACCCCATGAAAGTCGGGTTCAAGCTGACCAGTAATGGGGGGATATCACCACCCCATGAAGGTCTGGGTTGGGCTGACCCATAATGGGGGCTATAATCACCCCGTGAAAGTTGGGGTCGGGCTGACCCATAATGGGGGTATTATCGCCATCCTGTGAAAGTCGGGGTCGGGCTGACCCATAATGGGGGGTATTATCATCACCCCGTGAAAGTTGGAGTTGAGCTGACCCGTAATGGGGGGTATTATCACCCCATAAAAATCTGGGTCAGGCTGACCCATAATGGGGATATTATCATTACTCCGTGAAATTCGGGGTCGGGCTGACCCGTAATGGGGGGTATTATCGTCACCCCGGGAAAGTCAGGGTTGAGCTGACCGTAATGGGGGTATTATTGTTGCCCCGTGACAGGTGGGGTCGGGCTGACCCATAATGGGGGGTATCACCCCATAAAAGTTGTAGTCTGGCTGACCCATAATGGGGGTGTATTATCGTCACTCCATGAAAGTCTGGGTTGGGCTGACATAATGGGGGGTATTATCATCATTCCGTGAAAGTCGGGGTCATGCTGACCCATAATGAGGGGGTATTATCGTCATCCCGTGAAAGTCGGGGTCGGGCTGACCCATAATGGGGGCATATTATTGTCACCATGTGAAAGTCAGGGTCGGGCTGACCCATAAATGGGGGTATTATCACCCCGTGAAAGTCAGGGTCGGGCTGACCCATAAATGGGGGTATTATCATCACCCCGTGAAAGTCGGGGTCGGGGCGACCCATAATAGGGGGTATTATCTTCACCCCATGAAAGTCGGGGTCAGGCTGACCCGTAATGGGGGGTATTAACATTACCCGGGGAAAGTCAGGGTCGGGCTGACCCATAATGGGGGGATATTATCGTCAACCCGTGAAAGTCGGGGTCTGGCTGACCCGTATTGTGGGGGTACTATCGTCATCCCATGAAAGTCGGGGTCGGGCTGACCCGTAACATGGGAGTATTATCTGAAAAATGTGGTGGTAGGTAAAAAAAAAAACTCCAACCTTGAACGCCAAACAAATCCTAAAAGAAGAGTGAAGAGCGGAAATTGTTGCCTCAAATTACTATTTTATTCAAACCACGTTGAACTCAAACAGAAAACGTAGATCACGCTACACTCAAACATTAACGCTCTTAACACACGCGTTTTCGTCTGCAGGATCAGACTTCATCAGATGAACCATAAAGATAACACATCCCTTTTATACCCTGACCAATAAATCAATTAGTGTCCATGAATTAAAATATTTAATAATACCAGTTTTCCATTTACATATGCAGTTATGTATCTGCTCAAAAAATAATATATTCACTTCCCTAACCCATATAAAAACACCATCCTTGCATTATATATATTGTAAGTTACCCTTCTAAAAACAGTTTTATTACCATGCATATTTAAAAATAGTAATTAAATTACATATAGGATAGAAAATATAATGTTAAGCTGCCCTCTGGTGGAAATTCATATTATTGAACATAACTTTCAGATAAAATCTTTTAAATAATATATTAGAATGTCATTCCAACAGTTTAAAATTGATAAAAATAATAATAAAAAATATATAAATAGAATGCCTCTGGTAATAATCTATTTAGATGCAGTTTGTATTATAATTTAGCTGCCCTTAATTTCAGAATAGGTGTAATACTTGTGTGTTCATTCAACCCTGGTGGGTTGTATGCCTCCAGTGTTACCTGCCACCAGAGCCCCTATATTCAATTTTCTCTTCCCAGGGACCACCTCTTATATCTCTGTGTGTGTGTTCTAACACCATAAATCTAAAATTGGCTCCTGTGCATTCTTTAGTATGCTTAAACAAAGCATTTGTATCCTTACAATTCTTAATATCATTAAAATGTTCGTATAGCCTTCTTTTTAATTTTCTGTTTTTCCTATATAGAAAGAGTTACAAATCACACAGGTAGCCATATAAATTAGTCCCATGGAATCACAATTATAATAATTCTTATTGTTAATAATCCACCTATCTCTACTTGCTATATAAAGCCTATCTGAATTCAAGATATAAGGGCATTGGGAGCGTCTTCCACACTTATAGGTACCCATCTTTTTTACATTCTGTGTGGTCATAGTATTCCTACTTTCTAGAATATTTCTAATACTTTGGGCATTTTTATATACTATTTTTGCTGAGATTCCTTCTAATTTGTCTATATTTGTGATGTTAATGAACCTATCCCATTCTTTGGACAATATCCTTCTAATATTATTATTAAGCGCATTATATTCTAGAGTCAGTGCTAGCTGAAAATCCTCTTCACTTCTCTCTTGATCTTTTGCTGCTCTGTTTCAAAATTAATTACCTCCACAATAGGGGTAAATATATCACTCCTTCCCCTTTCTATTTCCAGCCTTATTTCCTTAGTAAGCTTAGTGGGGTATCACCTATCCACAAACATTTTCTCTAGAAGTTCACATTCTTTAAAAAAATCATCTTGGGAACTTGTCATTTGACTACCTCTCACAAATTGTCCTTTAATAATATTCCTCTTACAATGCAGGGGGTGTGCACTATCATAGTGTAAATAGGTGTTGCAATATGTAGGTTTTCTATATACTTTTGTCTCTAAACCATTCCTCTGCTTATAAATTTCCAGATCTAGGTATTGTAGACTTCTATCAGATACTGTATAGGTAAATTTCAAAAACTATTTATTTAGGTAAGCCATAAACTCCTTGAACTTCTCATATCCACCAGTCCAAAATAGGACTATATCGTCCAGAAATCTGCAATAAAGTACCCAATGGGAGCTGAACTGTGAATTTAATACATATTTCTCTTCCCATTTAGCTAATACTAAGTTAGCATAAGTTGGGGCACAAGCAGCTCCCATGGCTACTCCTTGTGTTTGCCTAAAAAATTCACCATTAAAATATAAAAAAATTATTCTTTAATACCATTTCCATCAACCAAACATTCACTTGTTTTTCATTGTTGGTTAGGTTGCCACTTTCATACAGTATTTCTTCAAACATATATGTACCTTGAGTACAGGGGATGGAGGAAAATAGATCAACTACATATATGGTAATGAATAATATATTTTCAGAATAATTAACTCCAGAAATAACTTTTAGCAAGTCCCAAGAATCCTTTAATATACGTTTTCTTTCTACCCATAGTTTTTTAACCTTAATGTCAATATATTTAGCTAGTGGATGAGTTTTAGATCCATCAGCTGAAACTATGGGTCTTAGTGGGGGGTCAAGTTCATTTTTATGGATTTTTGGGATTCCAAAAATCGAGGGAATTTTAGGTTTCTCTACTTTTAAAAAAATAGATAAGTGTCTTGGTTTATAAGTCCCTCATGTAACATGTCTTTTAAATTTATATCAAATTTGTTATAAGCAATATTGATCTCATTTTTAGAAACTTGATTATATTTAGAACTGTCCCAAAGAATACTATACATTCTACTATCATATTCGATTTTGTCCATGATAACCACACCACCCCCTTTATCTGGTTTCATGATTCTTAAATTGGGATAATTTCTCATCTCATATAACAACTGTCTCTTTTCCCCAGATTAGTTTGATATTTAATACTATCTTTTTCTTTTCTAATCTCCCTTTCAATTATTTTTTCTAAATTCTTTAATTGGGGGTGTATAGTCATATCCTGACTAACCCCCATTGTTTGAAGCTGAACTATCTTTTCTCTTCTCTCTACATATTCCTCTGGTAGTATGCTGTAACCTCCTTTTGTTCCAGATCTATCCACCTTGTAATCTAAACCCTCTTTACCTACTACTATATTTACACCTCTAAGGGGCCAATCGAAAATTTTATATTAACATCTTTTCTGCCTGTATTTGATTACATCCACAGTATGACTTTGCGACCTGAGACTCCAGTCGTGTAAAAAAAAAAAAAAAAAAAAAAAACTTTTTGCTCCTCACTTGTTTTTTAATATAACCAGTTGTACTATTATGTAACAATGTAGTTCTCATGTATATAACTAACTCTCAATGTGGAGCTTTTCTCCCAGGGCCTCTGCTGAAAATGGACATGTATCCAGTCGGATTATCCCGGTCAACAAATGTAAAATAAAATAAATAAAGTATAGGTGGGTTATACACGGTTCTACATTTCAAAACCGGGATAGGTTCATTTTTGTTGTTAGAAAACAAAATTTCCAAATTATTTTTTCTTAAAAATATCATAATATCCAAAAGCGATTTGGCTAGATCTCCCTTGGTGTAAGGAATAAACTTTAATCCTTTGGATAAGAGTCTAAAATGTTCTTTCTCTAAAACTAAATAACTAAAATTATAGATAGTAAAATTATCGAAGGACCACCTGTTACCCACATTAGTGATGTCCGTATATTCAGGGTGGTTGGGTACTACTAGTACCTCTCCCCCCCTCCATGGAAAATTTGTTTGCCTATTCCCTTGCTTGTTCATCAGCCTTTCTGTCCTTCTCAATGGGGGAAATTCATTCTCATATTCATAAGCATCTTCAATGGGAATGTTTTCCTCTTCATTCTCTGAGGGTCCTTTTCTATCATCTTCCTTATAATATACATCCCTAGGGTATCTCTTGTGTGGTGGATTAGGGTAACTCAAGTTATGATTATACTCATAAATATCTCTATCCATTTTCTTTATTTTCCTTTGTATTAAATTCTCACTTTCTTTATCTATATATTTTCTTATGTTAAAATATTTCTCTTTCTTCTTCTATAGAGAAAATTAGATCATTCTTAATACATTGGTCTAATACTTCTATATCCTTATGTATTTCATCTTGAATGTGTGTGTTTTCCCTTACAATCAATTTTAACACATCAATACCACATTTATTAAAAACCTCAATTGATTCTTTATAAAATAAAGAACCAGGAACAACATTATTAGGAAACTTGAAAACACGTAGCCCTTTGGGCACAATTTCCCTTGAAATACATTCCATTAAATAAGTGTTTTCTATATCTAAAGTTCTGTATTTGTTCATTAATTTCACAATGGAGTTTAAGTTCTCCCTATATGTATTGTTAGCCTGTACTTTTTTATACTTATTACATTTGAACACATATTTGAAATGTAACCAGTCTTTCATCGCCTGGTGTGGAGAAACAGTACCTTGTACCTCAGCGTTTTTTTGAGGTTTGTTAGTTCCAACACTTCCACGTGGGCAAAATTGGTTCTTGCCATTCTCTAATAAGCCCTTTAATGCGCCCGGCATGTTGGCTGGGTTGAAACTGTCGATTGCAGGCTCTGAATGGATGCCGGTGTCTCCTCTTTCACCTATAAGCTCCACATTGGTATTAGTGTTCAAAAAATCCCTTTTTGGTAACCCTTCGGTCCTTGAGGAGAATGTTATTGTATTCCTTTCCTGTGTGCCTACAAGGGACGAGACAACTGGTGTGAGCAAGTTGATAAGTTCAGTTAGTTGGCCAATCAATTTGCGTGTTAGCCCAAGGTCTTCCTGCGGCGTAGCTGCAGGGACCGCCTGCTTCTCCATTCCTCTTTCCACCAAATAAACGAATAAAATGAAAAAAGTGGAGGTAGGTAAAAAAAAAACTCCAACCTTGAACGCCAAACAAATCCTAAAAGAAGAGTGGAGAGCAGAAATTGTTGCCTCAAATCACTATTTTATTCAAACCACATTGAACTCAAACAAAAAACGTAGATCACGATGAACTCAAACATTAATGCTCTTAACACACGCGTTTTCGTCTGCAGGATCAGACTTCATCAGATGAACCATAAAGATAACACATCCCTTTTATACCCTGACCAATAAATCAGTTAGTGTCCATGAATTAAAATATTTAATAATACCAATTTTCCGATTTACATATACAGTTATGTATCTGTTCAAAAAATAATAAATTCACTTCCCTAACCCATATAAAAACACCATCCTTACATTATATATATTGTAAGTTACCCTTCTAAAAACAATTTTATTACCATACATATTTAAAAATAGTAATTAAATTACATATAGGATAGAAAATATTATGTTAAGCTGCCCTCTGGTGAAAATTCATATTATTGAACATAAAACTTTCAGATAAAATCTTTTGTATTATAGTTACCCCATGAAAGTCGGGCTGACCTGTAATAGGGGTAATTATCATCACTCCGTGAAAGTCAGGGTCAGGCTGACCCATAATAGGGGGGTATTATCCACACCCTGTGAAAGTCAGGGTCAGGCTGACCTGTCAATGGGGGTATTATCGTCACCCCGTGAAAGTCGTGGTCAGGCTGACCCCATAATGGGGGGGTATAATCGTCACCCCATGGAAAGTCGGGGTCAGGCTGACCCATAATGGGGGGGAATTATTGTCACCTTGTGAAAGTCAGGGTTGGGCTGACCAGTAATGGGGGAATTATCATTACCCTGTGAAAGTCGGGGTTGGGCGAAGCCGTAATTGGGGGCTATTGTCATCCCGTGAAAGTCGGGGTCAGGCTGACCCATATTGGGGGGTATTGTCATCACCCCGTGAAAGTAGGGGTCGGGCTGACCCAGAAGGGGGGGGTATCACCCCGTGAAAGCCGGGGTCAGGCTGACCCATAATGTGGGGTATTATCACCCCGTGAAAGTCTGGGTCAGGCTGACCATAATGGATGGTATCATCACCCCGTGAAAGTCGGGGTCGGGGTGACCATAATGGGGGGTATTATAATCACCCTGTGAAAGTCGGGGTCAGGCTGACCCGTAATGGGGGTATTATCACCCCGTGAAAGTTGGGGTCGGGCTGACCCATAATTTGGGGGTATTATCATCACCCCGTGAAAGTTGGGGTTGGGCTGACCCGTAATGGGGGGTATCGTCACCCCATGAAAGTCGGGGGTCGAGCTGACCCGTAATAGGTGGGTATTATCATCACCCAGTGAAAGTTGGAGTCGGGCTGACCAATTATGGGGGGTATTATTTTCATCCCGTGAAAGTCGGGGTTGGGCTGACCCGTAATGGGGTATTATCCTCACCCCGTGAAAGTCGGGGTTGGGCTGACCCGTAATGGGGGGTATTATCATCCCCCGCTAAAAGTTGGGGTCAGGCTAACCCGTAATGGGGGTATTATCATCCTCCGCTGAAAGTCTGGGTCGGGCTAACCCATAATGGGGGGTATTATCGTCATCCCATGAAAGTCGGGGTCAGGCTGACCCATAATGGGGGGTATTATCATTATCCCGTGAAAGTCTGGGTCGGGCTGACCTGTAATGGGGGGTATTATCATCACCCTGTGAAAGTCGGGGTCGGGCTGACTCATAACGGGGGGTTATCGTCACCCCATGAAAGTCAGGGTTGGGCTAACCTGTAATGGAGGGTATTATCATCACCCCGTGAAAGTCGGGGTCGGGGTGACCCGTAATGGGGGTATTATCACCTCATGAAGGTTGGGGTCCGGCTGACCCGTAATGGTGGGTATTATCATAACCTCATGAAAGTTGGGCTGACCCACAATGTGGGCTATTATCACCCTGTGAAATTTGGGGATGGGCTAACCCGTAATTGGGGGGCATTATCATCACTCCATGAAAGTCATGGTCGGGCTGACCCATAATGTGGGGTATTATCATCACCACGTGAAAGTCTGGGACGGGCTGACCCATAAATGGGGGTATTATCATCACCCAGTGAAAGTCGGGGTTGGGCTGACCCATAATAGGGGGTATTATCGTCACCCCGTGAAAGTCAGGGTTGGGCTGACCCATAATGGGGGTATTATCATCACCCCGTGAAAGTCGGGGTCGGGCTGACCCGTAATGGGGGGGTATTATAGTCACCCAATGAAAGTCTGGGACAAGTGACCCATACTGGGGGGAATTATCATGACCCCTTTAAAGTTGGGGTTGGGCTGACCCATAATTGGGGTATTATAGTCACCCCCGTGAAAGTCGGGGTCGGGCTGATCTGTAATGGGGTAATTATCGTCACCACGTAAAAGTCAGGGTCTGACCCATAATGGGGGGAATTATCGTCACCCGTGAAAGTCGGGGTCAGGCTCACCCATAATGGGGGGTATTATCATCACCCTGTGAAAGTCATTCGGGCTGACCGGTAATTGGGGAATTATCATCACCCCGTGAAAGTCGGGGTCAGGCTGACCAGTAATGGGGGGCTTTTATCATCACACCATGAAAGTTGGGGTGAGACTGACCCATAATTGGGGGGTATTATCATTACCCTGTGAAAGTCGGGGTCGGGCTGTCCCATAATACGGGAGAATTATCGTTACCCCATGGAAGTCGAGGTCGGGCTGACCCATAATCAGGGATATTAGCGTCACCCCTTGAAAGTCAGTGTCGGGCTGACCCATACTGGGGAGGTATTATCATCTCCCCGTAAAAGTCGGGGTCGGGCTGAACCATAATGGGGGATATTATCATCACCCAGTGAAAATCGGGGTCGGGCTGACCCGTAATGTGAGGGTATTATCACCTCGTGAATGTCAGGGTAGGGCTGACCCATAACAGGGGGTATTATCATCACCCCTTGAAAGTCGGGTCTGGCTGACCCATAATGGGGGGTATTATCATCATCCTGTGAAAGTCTGGGTTGGGCAGACCCATAATGGGGGGTATTATAGTCACCCCATGAAAGTCAGGGTCAGGCTGACCCAAAATGGGGGGTATTATCGGCACCCCGTGAAAGTCAGGGTCGAGCTGACCGGTGGGGTATTAACATCACCCTGTGAAAGTCGGTGTCGGGCTGACCCGTAATAGGGGGGTATTATTGTCTCCCCGTGAAAGTCGGGGTCAAGCTAACCCATAATGGGGGTATTATCACCCTGTGAAAGTCGGGGTCAGGCTGACCCATAATGGGGGAGTATTATCACCCCGTGAAAGTCGGGGTCGGGCTGACCCATAATCAGGGGGTATTATCGTCACCTCGTGAAAGTCGGCATCAGGCTGACCCATAATGGGGGGGATTATCATCACCCTGTGAAAGTCGGGGTCAGGCTGACCCATAATGGGGAGGTATTATCACCCCATGAAAGTCGCTGTTGGGCTGACCCGTAATGGGGGGTATTATCATCGCCCAGTGAAATTCGGTGTCGGGCTGACCCATAATGGGGGGGTATTATCGTCACCCCATGAAAGTCGGGGCCAGGATGACCCGTAATGGGGGGTATTATAATCACCCCGAGAAAGTCGGGGTCGGGCTGACCCATAATGGGGGTATTATTGTCACCCCGTGAAAGTCGGGGTCGGGCTGACCCATAATGGGGGGTATTATCGTCACCCCGTGAAAGTCGGGGTCGGGCTGACCCGTAATGGGGAGTATTATCGTCACCCTGTGAAAGTCAGGGTCGGGCTGAACCATAATGGGGGGTATTATTGTCAATCCGTGAAAATCGGGGTCGGGCTCACCCGTAATCGGGGGATATTATCGTCACCCCGTGAAAGTTGGGGTCGGGGCAACCCATAATGGGGAGGTATTATTGTCACCCCATAAAAGTCGGTGTCGTGCTGACCCATAATCGGGTGGTATTATCATCACCCCTTGAAAGTTGGGGTCGATCTGGCCCATAATGGGGAGTATTATCAACACCCCATGAAAGTCGGGGTCGGGCTGACCCGTAATGGGGGTATTATCACCCAGTGAAATTCGGTGTCGGGCTGACCCATAATGGGGTTATTATTACCCTGTGAAAGTCAGGGTCGGGCTGACCCATAATGGGGGGTATCATCACCCCATAAAAATCGGGGTCAGGCTGACCCATAATGGGGGTATTTTCATTACCCAGTGAAAGTCGGGGTCGGGTTGACCCATAATGGGAGGGAATTATCATCACCCCGTGAAAGTCGGGGTCAAGCTGACCCGTAATGGGGGGTATTATCCTCACTCCGTGAAAGAAGGGGTCAGGCTGAACTGTAATGGGGGGTATTATCATCACCCCATGAAAGTCGGGCTGACCCATAATGGTGGGTATTATCGCCACCCCTTGAAAGTCAGGGTCGGGCTGACTTGTAATGGGGGTATTATTGTCACCCCGTGAAAGTCAGGGATGGGCTGACCCATAATGGTGGGTATTATTGTCACCCCATGAAAGTCTAGGTCGAGCTGACCCGTAACGGGGGTATTTCTGTCACCCTGTGAAAGTCGGGGTTGGGCTGACCAGTAATAGGGGGGTATTATCATCACCCCGTGAAAGTTGGGGTCAGGCTGACCCATAATGGGAGGTATTATCATCACCCCATAAAAGTCGGGGTCAGGCTGACCCGTAATAGGGGTATTATCATCACCCCTTGAAAGACGGGCTCGGTCTGACCCGTAATGGGGGTATTATCGTCACCCCATATAAGTCGGGGTTGGGCTGACCCATAGTGGTTGGTATCATCACCCTGGGAAAGTTGGGGTTGGGCTGACCCATAATGGGGGCATTATTGTCGCCCCGTGAAAGTCGGGGTTGGGCTGACCCATAATGGGGGGTATTATCATCACCCTGTAAAAGTGGTAGTCTGGCTGACCAGTAATGGGGGGTATTATCATCACCCCGTGAAAGTCGAGGTTGGGCTGACACAATGGGGGGTATTATCACCCTGTGAATGTCAGGGTCGGGCTGACCCATAATGGGGGGTATTATCACCCCATGAAAGTCAGGGTCGAGCTGACCCGTAATGAGGGGTATTTGTCACCCCATGAAAGTCAGGGTCGGGCTGACCCATAATTGGGGGTATTATCGTCACCCCATGAAAGTCGGGGTCAGGCTGAACCGTAATGGGGGGTTTAATCATCAGCCTGTGAAAGTCGGGGTCGGGCTGACCCGTAATGGGGGATATTATCATCACCCCGTGAAAGTCGGGCTGACCCGTACTGGTGAGTATTATCGTCAATTGAAAGTCGGGGACAGGCTGATCCATAATGGTGGGTATTATCGTCACCCTGTGAAAGTTGGGGTTGAGCTGACCAGTAATGGGGGTATTATCAACACCCCATGAAAGTCAGGGTCGGGCTTACCCATAATCAGGGTATTATCATCATTACATGAAAGTCAGGCTGACCCGTACTAGTGGGTATTATCATCACCCCTTGAAAGTTGGGGTTGGGGCGACCCATAATGGAGGTATTATCGTCGCCCCATAAAAGTTGGCGTCGGGCTGACCCATAATCGGGGGGGTATTATCATCACCCTGTAAAAGTTGGGGTCGATCTGACCCATAATGGGGAGTATTATCAACACCTCAGGAAAGTCGGTGTCGGGCTGACCCATAATGCGGGGTATTATTGTCACCCCATGAAAGTTGGGGTCAGGCTGACCCATAATGGGGGTATTATCATTACCCTGTGAAAGTCGGGGTCGGGCTGACCCATAATGGGGGGTATTATCATCACCCCATGAAAGTCGGGGTCGAGCTCACCCATAATGGGGGGTATTATCATCACCCCATAAAAATCAGGG
Organism: Protopterus annectens; assembly: GCF_019279795.1. Taxonomy (NCBI): domain Eukaryota; kingdom Metazoa; phylum Chordata; order Ceratodontiformes; family Protopteridae; genus Protopterus; species Protopterus annectens. The sequence goes on along the minus strand of NC_056747.1, from coordinate 217,800,445 downwards.
TCAGGCTGACCCATAATGGGGGTATTTTCATTACCCTGTGAAAGTCAGGGTTGGTCTGACCCATAATGGGGGGGTATTATCACCCCGTGAAAGTCGGGCTGACCCATAATGGTGGGTATTATTGCCACCACTTGAAAGTCAGGGTTGGGTTGACTTGTAATGGGGGGTATTATCATCAAACCCTTGAAAGTCGGGGATGGGCTGACCCATAATGGTGGGTATTATCGTCACCCCGTGAAAGTCGAGGTCGAGCTGACCCGTAATGGGGGTATTTGTCACCCCGTGAAAGTCGGGGTTGGGCTGACCAGTAATGGGGGTATTATCATCACCCCGTGAAAGTCAGGGTCGGGCTGACCCATAATGGGAGGTATCATCACCCCATAAAAGTTGGGGTCAGGCTGACCCGTAATGGGGGTATTATCATCACCCCTTGAAAGACGGGCTCGGGCTGACCCGTAATGGGGGTATTATCATCACCCCATATAAGTCGGGGTCGGGCTGACCCATAGTGGTTGGTATCATCACCCTGGGAAAGTCGGGGTTGAGCTGACCCGTAATGGGGGCATTATTGTTGCCCCATGAAAGTCGGGGTTGGGCTGACCCATAATGGGGGGTTTTATCACCCTGTAAAAGTCGTAGTCTGGCTGACCTTTAATGGGGGTATTATCATCACCCCTTGAAAGACGGGCTCAGGCTGACCCGTAATGGGGGTATTATCATCACCCCATATAAGTCGGGGTTGGGCTGACCCATAGTTGGTATTATCATCACCCCATATAAGTCGGGGTTGGGCTGACCCATAGTTGGTATTATCATCACCCTGGGAAAGTCGGGGTTGAGCTGACCCATAATGGGGGCATTATAGTCGCCCAGTGAAAGTCGGGGATGGGCTGACCCATAATGGTGGGTATTATCGTCACCCTGTGAAAGTCGAGGTCGAGCTGACCCGTAACGAGGGGTATTTCTGTCACCCCGTGAAAGTCGGGGTTGGGCTGACCAGTAATGGGGGTATTATCATCATCCCATGAAAGTCGGGGTTGGGCTGACACATAATGGGGGTATTATCATCCTGTGAAAGTTGAGGTCATGCTGACCCATAATGGGGGGTATTATCGTCACCCCATGAAAGTCGGGGTTGGGCTGACCCGTAATGGGGGGTATTATCATCACCCCGTGAAAGTCAGGGTTGAGCTGACCCGTAATGAGGGGTATTTTTGTCACCCTGTGAAAGTCGGGGTCGGGCTGACCCATAATGGAGGGTATTATCGTCACCCCGTGAAAGTCGGGGTCAGGCTGAACCATAATGGGGGGGTTTCATCATCAGCCCATGAGAGTCTGGGTCGGGCTGACCCGTAATGGGGGATATTATCACACCGTGAAAGTCGGGCTGACCCATACTGGTGGGTATTATCTTCAACCCTTGAAAGTCGGGGTCGGGCTGATCCGTAATGGTGGGGTATTATCGTCACCCTGTGAAAGTCGGGATTGAGCTGACCAGTAATGGGGGTATTATCAACACCCCATAAAAGTTGGGGTCGGGCTGACCCGTAATAGGGGATATTATCATCACACTGTGAAAGTCAGGCTGACCCGTACTGGTGGGCATTATCATCACCCCTTGAAAGTCGGGGTCGGGCTGACTCAATGGAGAGGTATTATAGTCACCCCATGAAAGTTGGGCTTGGGCTTACCCATAATGGTGGGTATTATCGTTACCCCGTGAAAGTTGAGTCTGAGCTGACCAGTAATTGGGGGGTATTATCATCACCCCGTGAAAGTCGGGGTCGGGCTGACCCATAATGGGGGGCTATTGTCACCCCGTAAAAGTCAGGCTGACCTATAATGGTGGGTATTATCATCATCCCGTGAAAGTCGTGGTCGGGCTGACCCATAAATGGGGGTATTATCATCACCCCTTAAAAGTCAGGGTTGGGCTGACCCATAATGGGGGTATTATCATTACCCCATGAAAGTCGGGGTCAGGCTGATCCATAATGAGGGTATTATCATCACCCCATATAAGTCGGGGTCAGGCTGACCCGTAGTGGGGGGGGTATAATCATCACCCCGGGAAAGTCAGGCTGGGGCTGACCCGTAATGGGGGTATATTCACCCAGTGAAAGTCAGGGTCGGGCTGACCCATAATGGGGAGTATTACCACCCCATAAACATCGCAGTCAGGCTGACCTGTAATGGGGGATATTATCACCCCGCAAAAGTCAGGGTTGGGCTGACCCGTAATGGGGGGGTATTATCTTCACCTCATGAAAGTCAGGGTCGGGCTGACCCATAAATGGGCATATTATCACCCCAAGAAAGTTGGGGTCGGGCTGACACGTAATGGAGGATATTATCATCACCCCATGAAAGTCAGGGTCAGGCTGACCAATAATGGGGGGTATTATCATCACCCCGTGAAAGTTGGGGTCAAGCCGACACGTAATGGGGGTATTATCATCACTCTGTGAAAATCGGAGTTGGGCTGACCCGTAATGGGGGGGTACTATCATCACCCAGTGATAGTCAAGGTCGGGCTGACCAGTAATGGCGGGTATTATCATCATCCCGTGAAAGTCGGGGTCAGGCTGACCCATAATGGGGGATACAATCGTCACCCTGTGAAAGTCGGGGTCAGGCTGACCCATAATAGGGGGTATCATCACTTCATGAAAGTCGGGGTCAGGCTGACCCATAATGGGGGGTATTATCGTCACTCCGTGAAGGTCGGGCTGACCCGTAATGGGGGGTATTATCACGCTGTGAAAGTCGGGGTCGGGCTGACCCATAATGCGGGGGTATTATTGTCACGCAGTGAAAGTCTGGATCGGGCTGACCCGTAATGGGGGGTATTATCATCACCTTGTGAAAGTCGGGGTTGGGCTGACCCATAATGGGGGGGCATAATCATCACACCATGGAAAGTTGGGGTCAGGCTGACCCATAATGGGGGGAATTATTGTCACCCTGTGAAAGTCAGGGTCGGGCTGACCGGTAATGGGGGAATTATCATTACTCTGTAAAAGTCGGGGTCAGCCGACCCATAATTGGGGGCTATTATCATCATCCTGTGAAAGTCGGGGTCAGGCTGACCCATAATGGGGGTATTGTCATCACCCCATGAAAGTCGGGGTCGGGCTGACCCATAATGGGGGGTATTATCATCACCCTGTGAAAGTCGAGGTCGAGCTGACTCGTAACGAGGGGTATTTGTCACCCCGTGAAAGTCGGGGTTGGGCTGACCAGTAATGGGGGGTATTATCATCATCCCGTGAAAGTCGGGGTTGGGCTGACACATAATGGGGGGTATTATCATCCCGTGAAAGTTGGGGTCATGCTGACCCATAATGAGGGGGTATTATCGTCACCCCATGAAAGTCGGGGTTGGGCTGACCCATAATGGGGGTATTATCATCACCCCGTGAAAGTCAGGGTCGGGCTGACCCGTAATGAGGGGTATTTTTGTCACCCCGTGAAAGTCGGGGTCGGGCTGAACCATAATGGGGGTGTTGTCACCCCGTGAATGTCGGGGTCAGGCTGAACCATAATAGGGGGTTTAATCATCAGCCCATGAAAGTCAGGGTCGGGCTGACCTGTAATGGGGGATATTATCACCCCGTGAAAGTCGGGCTGACCCGTACTGGTGGGTATTATCATCACCCCGTGAAAGTCGGGGTCGGGCTGACATAATGGAGAGGTATTATAGTCACCCCGTGAAAGTTGGGCTTGGGCTTACCCATAATGGTGGGTATTATTGTCACCCTGTGAAAGTTGAGTCTGAGCTGACCAGTAATTGGGGGGTATTATCATCACCCTGTGAAAGTCGGGGTCGGGCTGACCCATAATGGGGGGCTATTATCGTCACCCCGTGAAAGTCGGGCTGACCTGTAATGGTGGGTATTATCATCATCCCGTGAAAGTCGTGGTCGGGCTGACCCATAAATGGGGGTATTATCATCACCCCTTAAAAGTCAGGGTTGGGCTGACCCATAATGGGGGTATTATCATTACCCCATGAAAGTCGGGGTCAGGCTGATCCATAATGGGGGTATTATCGTCACCCCATATAAGTCGGGGTCAGGCTGACCCGTAGTAGGGGGGTATAATCATCACCCCGGGAAAGTCAGGCTGGGGCTGACCCGTAATGGGGGTATATTCACCCAGTGAAAGTCAGGGTCGGGCTGACCCATAATGGGGAGTATTACCACCCCATAAACATCGAAGTCTGGCTGACCCGTAATGGGGGGTATCATCACCCCGCAAAAGTCAGGGTTGGGCTGACCCATAATGGGGGGGTATTATCTTCACCTCATGAAAGTCAGGGTCGGGCTGACCCGTAAATGGGCGTATTATCATCACCCCAAGAAAGTTGGGGTCAGGCTGACCCATAATGGAGGATATTATCATCGCCCCATGAAAGTCAGGGTTGGGCTGACCAATAATGGGGGGTATTATCATCACCCCGTGAAAGTTGGGGTCAAGCCGACACGTAATGGGGGTATTATCATCACTCTGTGAAAATCGGAGTTGGGCTGACCCGTAATGGGGGGGTACTATCATCACCCAGTGATAGTCAAGGTCGGGCTGACCAGTAATGGCGGGTATTATCATCATCCCATGAAAGTCGGGGTCAGGCTGACCCATAATGGGGGTACAATCGTCACCCTGTGAAAGTCGGGGTCAGGCTGACCCATAATGGGGGGTATTATCACTTCATGAAAGTCGGGGTCAGGCTGACCCATAATAGGGGGTATTATCGTCACTCCATGAAGGTCGGGCTGACCCGTAATGGGAGGTATTATCACCCTGTGAAAGTCCGGGTCGGGCTGACCCATAATAGCGGGGTACTATTGTCACGCAGTGAAAGTCTGGGTCAGGCTGACCCGTAATGGGGGGAATTATCATCACCTTGTGAATGTCTGGGTTGGGCTGACCCATAATGGGGGGGCATAATCATCACACCATGGAAAGTTGGGGTCAGGCTGACCCATAATGGGGGGAATTATTGTCACCCTGTGAAAGTCAGGGTCGGGCTGACCGGTAATGGGGGAATTATCATTACTCTGTAAAAGTCGGGGTCAGCCGACCCGTAATTGGGGGCTATTATCATCATCCTGTGAAAGTCGGGGTCAGGCTGACCCATAATGGGGGTATTGTCATCACCCCATGAAAGTCGGGGTCGGGCTGACCCATAATGGGGGTATTATCATCACCCTGTGAAAGTCAGGGTCAGGCTGACCTGTAATGGGGGTTATTATCACCCTGTGAAAGTCTGGGTCGGGCTGACTCGTAATTTGGGGGTATCACCCCGTAAAAGTTGGGGTTGGGCTGACCCATAATGGGGGGTATTGTCACCGCGTGAAAGTCAGGGTCAGGCTGACACGTAATAGGGAGTATTATCGTCACCCAGTGAAAGTCGGGGTCAGGCCGACCCATAATGGGGGGTATTATCATCCCCCTGTGAAAGTTGGGGTCGGGCTAACCCATAATGGTGGGTATTATCGTCATCCCGTGAAAATCTGGGTCAGGCTGACCCATAATGGTGGGGTATTATTGTCATCCCGTGAAAGTCGGGGTCGGGCTGACCTGTAATGGGGGTGTATTATCATCACCCTCGTGAAAGTTGGTGTCGGGCTGACCCATAATGGGGGGTATTGTCGTCACCCCATGAAAGTCAGGGTTGGGCTAACCTGTAATGGGGGGTATTATCACCCTGTGAAAGTTGGGGTCTGGCTGACCCATAATAGGGGGTATTACCCAGTGAAAGTCGGGGTCAGGCTGACCCATAATGGGGGTATTATCATCACCCCGTGAAAGTCGGGGTCGGGCTGACCCGTAATGGGGGGTATTATCATCCCCCGGTGAAAGTCGGGGTCGGGCTAACCTGTAATGGGGAGTATTATCGTCATCCCGTGAAAGTCGGTGTCAGGCTGACCCATAATGGAGGGGGTATTATCGTCATCCCATAAAAGTCGGGGTCAGGCTGACCTGTAATGGGGGGTATTATCATCATCCTCGTGAAAGTCGGGATTGAGCTGACACATAATGGGGGGTATTATAGTCACCCCATGAAAGTCAGGGTTGGGCTAACATAATGGGGGGTATTATCATCACCCCGTGAAAGTCGGGGTTGAGCTGACCCGTAATGGGGATCACCCTGTGAAAGTCGGGGTTGGGGTGACCCGTAATGGGGGGTATAATCATCACCTCATGAAAGTCAGGGTTCGGCTGACCCGTAATGGTGGGGTATTATCATAACCCCATGAAAGTCGCAGTCGGGCTGACCCGTAATGTGGGCTATTATCACCCTGTGAAAGTCGGGGTCGGGCTGAACAGTAATGGGGGTATTATCACCCCGTGAAAGTCGAGGACGGGCTGACCCATAATGGGGGATTATCACCCCATAAAAGTCGGGGTTGGGCTGACCCGTAATGGGGTATCGTCACCACGTGAAAGTCTGGGTCGGGCTGACCCGTAATGTGGGGGTATTATCATCAACCAATGAAAGTTGGGGACAAGTGACCCATACTGGGGGGTATTAGTCACCCCGTGAAAGTCGGGGTCAGGCTGTCCCATAATGGGGGGTAATTTCATCACCACGTGAAAGTCAGGGTCGCACTGACCTGTAATGGGGGGAATTATCATGACCCCTTTAAAGTTGGGGTCGGGCTGACCCATAATTGGGGTATTAGTCACCCCCGTGAAAGTCGGGGTTGGGCTGATCTGTAATGGGGGTAATTATCGTCACCCCATAAAAGTCAGTCAGGCTGACCCGTAATGGGGGGAATTATCATCATCCCGTGAAAGTTGGGGACAGGCTCACCCGTAATGGGGGGAATTATCACCCCGTGAAAGTCGGGGTCGGGCTGACCAGTAATGGGGGGCTTTTATCATCACACCATGAAAGTTGGGGTCAGACTGACCCGTAATTGAGGGGTATTATCACCCTGTGAAAGTCGGGGTCGGGCTGACCCATAATGGGGGATATTATCGTTACCCTTGAAAGTTGTGGTCGGGCTGTCCCGTAATGGGGGAGTATTATCATTACCCCATGGAAGTCGAGGTCGGGCTGACCCGTAACAGAGGGGTATTATTGTCACCCCTTGAAAGTCGGTGTCGGGCTGACCCGCACTGGGGAGGTATTATCTCCACATAAAAGTCAGGGTCAGGCTGACACATAATGGGGGATATTATCACCCCGTGAAAATCGGGGTCGGGCTGACCCGTAATGGGAGGGTATTATCATCACCTCGTGAAAATCGGGGTCGGGCTGACCCGTAATGGGAGGGTATTATCATCACCTCGTGAATGTCTGGGTAGGGCTGACCCATAACAGGGGGTATTATCATCACCCCTTGAAAGTCGGGTCTGGCTGTCCTGTAATGGGGGTATTATCATCCTGTGAAAGTCGGGGTCTGGCAGACCTGTAATGGGAGGTATTAGTCACCCCGTGAAAGTCGGGGTCAGGCTGACCCATAATCGGGGGGTATTATCGTCACCTTGTGAAAGCCAGTGTCGGGCTGACCCGTCATGGGGAGGTATTATTGTCTCCCCATAAAAGTCGGGGTCGGGCTGACACGTAATGGGGGTATTATTGTCACCCCATGAAAGTCTGGGTCGGGCTGACCCAAAATGGGGGTATTATCGTCACCCCATGAAAGTCAGGGTCGAGCTGACCCAAAATGGGGGTATTATCGTCACCCCATGAAAGTCAGGGTCGAGCTGACCTGAAATGTGGGGTATTAACATCACCTCGTGAAAGTTGTTGGGCTGACCCGTAATAGGGGGGTATTATCGTCTCCCTGTGAAAGTCTGGGTCAGGCTAATCCATAATGGGGGTATTATCATCACCCTGTGAAAGGGTTGAGCTGACCTGAAATGTGGGGTATTAACATCACACCGTGAAAGTTGGGGTCAGGCTGACCCGTAATCGGGGGGGTTATTATCGTCACCTTGTGAAAGTCAATGTCGGGCTGACCTGTCATGGGGAGGTATTATTGTCTCCCCGTAAAAGTCGGGGTCGGGCTGACACAATGGGGTATTATTGTCACCCCATGAAAGTCGGCGTCGGGCTGACCCATAATGGGGGGATTATCATCACCCCGTGAAAGTCGGGGTCAGGCTGACCCATAATGGGGAGGTATTATCATCACCCCATGAAAGTCGCAGTCGGGCTGACCCGTAATGGGGGGGTATTATCATCACCCAGTGAAATTCGGTGTCGGGCTGACCCATAATGTGGGGTATTATCATCACCCCATGAAAGGGTTTCCCCGGGGCGGCTGA